>NC_065524.1:41755214-41763108 GCF_006386435.1 Epinephelus moara | reverse complement strand
GTGCTTTCTACCGTTGTTTTCCTGTTAAAGGGTTTTTGGGGAGTTTTTCCTGATCAGCTGTGAGGGTCCTAAGGACAGAGGGATGTCATATGCTGTAAAGCCCTGTGAGGCAAATTGTGATTTGTGATATTGGGCTTTATAAATAAAATTGACTGATTGATTGAAATGTAATTATATGACTCCCAGGGTGACCACTGCAACAGCAGTCAGTATATAAAATATACAAGAGTGGTGACAAAACACTGCCTTGCAGTGTTCAAATAGATGTAACAAGAACACCTGGTGTAGTATTTCCCACTCTTGCCTTTTGTGGTCTACAACAGAGAAAGTCCAAAATCCATCTAATCAGTCATGAGTCCAGTTTAAAATGACCTCTCAGTCTTTCAGCTAAAATGTATGGGTGGATTGTGTTACATGCTGATAAAAAATCTACAAATAAAACTCTGGCTTGTTTTACCACCTTCTAAATGCATACACAAAAAATTGACCAGACCTGTATGCAAACTGCAGTGGGTCGAGGGCAGGTCCACATGAGTTTATAATGTGGGTTTTTACTATCCTCTCCGGTGCTTTCACAACCAGAGAGGTGAGAGAAATACGTCTGTAGTCCTTGGGTGAAGATGGGTGGGGTACTTTTGGCAAGGGGGCCACCAGTGATGTCTCCCACAGTAGTGGGACCACCTGCATATCCAGAGAGCGTTGGAAGAGAGAGCAGAAAATTCCACTTGCCATAATCTTAATGCCATTCCATGCAGCCCTTGAGTTTCCTGAAGCCAGGGTACTCTGCACCTTGTCCCTGTACTGGCATTTGGCCTTATAGACCTCATTTACTTCCTTTTATACGTCTTTCCTGTCCTGTAGATTTCCCGCAGCAAAGAACCCCTTTTTTCATTTAGTATGCATTTAAGTCCTTTCGTTACCCATGGTTTGTTGTTCGGGTACACTTTACTGGTCTTAGTTGGAATTCACACAAAAGTTTATGTAACCTGTAACAGTCTCTGTCAGCTCATGCAAGTCGGCAGAGGAATCCTCAAAGACAGTCCAGGGCTTGACGCTAACTTTTTTTCCCAAGGAGCAGGCTTCCCCGGAGGTCCGCCGCTTTTCCCGGTCCCTTGTCTCCGCCACACTTTAACTTATTTCCACCCAGCCGACAGCCTGGCCGTGGAGAATGGTCCCTAACTGCATCAATAAGTGATTAACATAGAGGGGATCAAAATAAAAATAAATAAATAAAATAAAAATCAACCAGCCCCCCTCCTCCCCTGACAAGTAAAGAACAGTCCCTAAAGTGCGGTGAGGTTTATGGACCGTTATCTGCCACAAAGACAGAAATGTGAACGGCTCGTTTCTCCTCTGACACGCGGTTGTCCAGGTACTACTGGGCAGTCATGACACCAATGAAAGAGGATATTACTGGACCTGGAGTTGGACTTCTCTGTCGCCAGTAAGCCGTTATCTTGCGCCGCAGAGCACTATGAGCCTCTGCCGTATTCCTGTCTGTGACCCCCGTTCAACCCACAACTGCCAGGATTCGCCTTTACTTTCTACTGCTGGTTGAAACGTGATAATAGGGACGCCCCAGCACCCACTCCACTAACTTGATGTGGAAATGAGCGGTAGTCTAGAAAACTGGCAAGTTTTTTTTGTTTGTTTGTTTGTTTTTTGGAGGGCGCTCGTGTGCCCTCACATAGATTGCGCCCTGGGCGGTCGCCCACATTGCCCATAGCAAAAACCATCCCTGCCTCCGCCACACTTTGACTTATTTCCACCCTGCCGACAGTGGGACTTATATTCATTGTGCCGACAGTGGCTTGGAAAACCGCCCATAACGCTTGCACTGTCAAGCCCTGCAGTCCAGGTAGTGTTCTCCAAGCATCCTTTCAGGGTCTCGATGCTGTCCTCATCCCACACCTGAATTTGCTTTTCCACAGGCTTCACCCTTTTCAAGACCTGTCTGTTGGTGGGTCTGAGGAGGACAGTGTTGTGATCTGAACTGCCAAGAGGGGGCTTGGCACTGGATGTGTACACCTTTGGGATTGATCCGTAGCATAGATCAATTATTATGTTTTTCCTTGTTGGACAGGTAACCTATTGCGAATATGATGGCAACGTGCATGCAAGGGTGCAATTGTTAAAATCACTTACAATAAACTTGGGGGCATCTGGGGAGATATTATCAAATTCTTGGGTAATGTTAAAAAACAATGTCTGCTGCCTTTTCTATGTCTGCACGCGGATGTATGTAGACAACAGTCAAAAATATTTGTGGGAATTCTCTGTGAAGATAATGGGGACGCAGAGATACCAATGAAAGTTCAATATCAGGGGTGCAGATCTTTTTCCTCAGCATCGTTGTTCTACACCATCTGTCATTTATCATGACGCACACACCCCCCTCCTTGCTCCTTGCCTGTAGCCTTGCTGCACCGATCCATGCACGATAGTAAATGCTTCTGGACAGACTTCGGAATCCTGCACAGTTTCATTCAGCCAAGTGTCAGAGAAAGCGAGGACACAAGCTTCCCTATACTCATGCAAGTAATGAGTGTTTGCTCGTAACTCGTCTGCTTTCCTTTTGATGGATTGTGCATTTGATAAAGTTATAGTTGGAATCGGAACTTTTGCTGTTTTCCTCATTCTGAGTCTCTGCCTCAGCCCACCCCGTTTTCCTCGCTTTTTCTTGCATCCCATATGTTTAAATGCCCTTATAATCTCCGTAGGTATATTAGATCAGTAACACTCCAATCGCTTGCGTGGATGTTACGTTCCAAGAGGAAATCACTGCTGTAGCGAATGTGTGAGTCTGAGTTGCAGTTTGCTGGCTCACCCGCTACGTTGATTACAAGCAAAATAAGTCTGATTATTAGAACGAATTCCCATATCCGACAAATGTTGGCTCTTCCCAAGCCTTAGCTAAATTCCATCATTGATTAGTGCGGAAAATAAGACGCTCAGACAAGACTTAACAAAACAATCAAACAGACAGACTGTGCTACTGGTCGCCACTGTGTGGCGCCCTGGAAGTTACAAACATATAGTGTGTGTGTGTGTGTGTGTGTGTGTGTGTGTGTGTGTCTCACCTTGGGGGTGGAGCATGGGTAAGCAAACAGGTGAACTTTACAGAAGTCATCTGCCAGAGCGATCACCTTCCTGTTGTGAGATCTCATCAGAGCGTTGATGTCAGTGCCGTCTGAACCCTCGGGCCACACACCTGCAATCACACACACACAAAGACACAGGTGGACAGATGTATGGAGAAACACGCATACCAAGTGTACCAGGAGTACCAACTGTACTATGTGTACCAAGTGTACTAGGAGTACCAAGTGTACTAACCAAACACGTGGTATCCCAGTACGCAGGTGTAGGTTGCCCAGTCGATGTCTTTACACTCTGAACGATTTCTGATCAGTTTACAGCCGTTTGGAACGTCCCCTAAAAAAACACTACTGTTAGTACACAACACTGCGGAAGTACAACTACACAGTACTACATTACTAATGTAGCAGAGTACTTTCAGTAAACAGTACTACATTACAAATGTATCAGAGTACTTTAAGTACACAGTACTACATTACTAATGTATCAGAGTACTTTAAGTACACAGTACAACATTACAAATGTATCAGAGTACTTTAAGTACACAGTACTACATCAGTGATGTATCAGAGTACTGTAAGTACACAATACTACATTACTGACATATCAGAGGACTCACAGTAGAGGATCTCGTAGTCTCCAGAGTTGGACATGATGAAGTTGTTGTCAGGTGACCAGTCCAGGTGTGTGATGTAGCTGGAATGTCCCTGTGGAAACATTCAGGTAACTCATGAACATACCTGAACATCATCTTCATCAGCTGAACATCATCATATCAAATCTTAGAGAGCTCATGGAACCAGATTCTCCCGCCAGAGCACTGCACCCTGAGAACGCAGGGTTCCCGTGGTTGCTAAAGAAGAGCCGGAGCCTTCAGCTATCAGGCCCCTCCTCTGTGGAAACGAGTCTGGGAGGCAGACACTGTCTCAACATTTAAGACTAGACTGAAAACTTTCCTTTTTGATAAAGTTTATAGTTAGGGCTGGTTCTTATAGTTAGGACAGGTTCTTACAGTTAGGACTGATTCTTATAGTCAGGACTGGCTCTTATAGTTAGGACTGATTCTTATAGTTAGGACTGGCTCTTATAGTTAGGACTGATTCTTAAAGTTAGGACCGGCTCTTATAGTTAGGGCTGATTCTTATAGTTAGGACTGATTCTTATAGTCAGGACTGGCTCTTATAGTTAGGACTGATTCTTAAAGTTAGGACCGGCTCTTATAGTTAGGACTGATTCTTATAGTTAGGACTGGCTCTTATAGTTAGTTAGGACTAATTCTTATAGTTAGGACCGGCTCTTATAGTTAGGACTGTTTCTTATAGTTAGGACTGGCTCTTATAGTTAGGACTGATTCTTATAGTTAGGATTGGCTCTTATAGTTAGGACAGGTTCTTATAGTTAGGACTGGCTCTTATAGTTAGGACCGGCTCTTATAGTTAGGACTGATTCTTATAGTTAGGACTGGCTCTTATAGTTAGGACTAATTTTTATGTTTACGACTGGCTCTTGTAGTTAGGACTGGTTCTTATAGTGATTTGAATGAACTGATTTGTGATTTTGGTTTTATGAATAACGTTGAATTGAATTCAGTCGTCACATCTGTCGACACTTCAAACATCTGTGAGGACATTTTTACCATCACACAGTTTATATTCATCTTCTGAGGAGACACAGCGTCTCTACTGTGACATCACTGTGTCTCAGTCGTTGCCTGGTCTGTGGCAGCGAATTGATTGTACTGCACATGTACAGCTCTCCACAGAGATGAGGAGGAAGTCACATGACTCGTCATCAGCTGATTCGTGGATGAGGTACGTAAACAGCAGCCGGGACACATTGGACACTGATGGCAGGTGAGACGGGATCGACAGACGGACAGAAGACGTCTCGGCTTTCTGGCTTTTCATTGATTAAGATAAAACTTTTTTTTTTTTTTTTTAAGATATTTTTGGGGGCTTTTTAGCCTTTAATGTATATGACAGACAAGCATGAAGGGGGGGGGGGGGGAGTGACATGCAGCAAAGGGCCGCAGTTCTTTGTGTGGCAAAAGCCTTGTGCATGGGGCGCCTGCTCTACCACTAAGCCACCGGCGCCCCGTGAAGATAAAACTTTGCTTCAGTTTCCTTCGTCTGTTTGGAGAGAAGGAATCTACCACTCCTCCGCTCCTCACTCTGGTGGTTAGTCTGATGTAGTCTGATAAATAAATGGCGACCCCTGTAATGATGTCACGACCCCCAGGTTGAGACCCACCGTCCTGACTGGTGGTCAGACGTCTCAGAATGACACAACAATAAAACACAGACTCACTGTGCACTTCCCATAGCGGCTGTACTTGCGTCCTCGCTCTGAGACGGTGTAGAGGTAAATAAAGTTATCATGAGATCCGACGGCCAACAGGCTGCCATCTGCAGACACACAGAGAGGAGCATTCTGGGTAATGCAGTTCACATCTCTCACAGCGTCTTCATGGAAACAGTCCTGCTGTTTGTTCATTAACAGAAACATTACATGTGACGTCACCCACCGACGGAGAAGCGCATCACCGACAGCTGCTCGTTCCCGTCGGTGTGGATCGCCACCAGGTCGGTTGTCTCAGCGTCCAGGACGTACCACCTGAGACAGAGGCAGCAGTCAGAGACACCAGTTACAGACAGAGAGACCAGTTAGAGACACAGACCAGTTAGAGACAGAGACACCAGTTAGAGACAAAGACATCAGTTAGAGACACCAGTTCAAGATAGAGAGAACAGTTAGAGACACCAGTTGGAAAGACAGAGACACCAGTTAGAGACACCAGTTGGAAAGACAGAGACAGAAACAGAGACACCAGTTGGACAGACAGTGACAGACATACCATTTGGACAGACAGAGACAGAGACACCAGTTAGACACACCAGTTGGACAGACAGAGACAGAGACACCGGTTAGAGAAACCAATTGGACAGAGACAGAGACACCAGTTAGAGACACCAGTCAGAGACAGGACACCAGTTAGAGACACCAGTTGGAAAGACAGAGACAGAGACAGAGACACCAGTTGGACAGACAGAGACACCAGTTAGAGACACCAGTTGGACAGACAGAGACAGAGACACCAGCTAGAGACACCAGTTGGACAGACAGAGACAGAGACACCAGTCAGAGACAGAGACACCAGTTAGAGACTCCAGTTGGAAAGACAGAGACACCAGTTGGACAGACAGAGACACCAGTTAGAGAAACCAGTTGGACAGACAGAGACAGAGACACTAGTCAGAGACAGAGACACCAGTTAGAGACTCCAGTTGGAAAGACAGAGACACCAGTTGGACAGACATTAGAGACTCCAGTTGGAAAGACAGAGACACCAGTTGGACAGACAGAGACACCAGTTAGAGAAACCAGTTGGACAGACAGAGACAGAGACAGGTGCATACTGACTTTCCTGAGTGTGTTCCTATGGCGACGACGGCTCCGCTGGGATGGAAGTCGGCACAGTGTCCATGTTCCTGAGAGACAGAGCTGTCAATCATCTGTCAAACAACCAATCAGCTTTCTCCAAGCGCTGACAGCTGTCGACAACAACAATGACATCTGGATATTTTTAATTGGATACTGTAAACGCCTCTCTTCTTTCTCTGCTCTGATTGGATGCCTGTTTTCAGGAGGGCGGGGCTTCACAAAGAATCAATCTAAGACACATCGATCTGTTAAGTCATAAACATGTTGAGTAAACAGGGATGTTTACAGATGTTTATATTTACTTTAGTCACAAACATGTTTAGTAAACAGACGGATGTTTACAGATAAATGTTTATATTTACTTTAGTCACAAACACATTTAGTAAACAGACGGATGTTTACAGATAAATGTTTATATTTACTTTAGTCAAACACTTAGTAAACAGACGGATGTTGACAGACAAATGTTTATATTTACTTTAGTTAAACATATTTAGTAAACACATGTTTACAGATAAATGTTTATATTTACTTTAGTCAAACATATTTAGTAAACAGATGTTTACAGATAAATGTTTATATTTACTTTAGTCACAAACACATTTAGTAAACAGACGGATGTTTACAGATAAATGTTTATATTTACTTTAGTCAAACATATTTAGTAAACAGACTGATGTTTACAGATGTTTACATTTACTTTAGTCACAAACGCGTTTCGTAAACAGACGGATGTTTACAGATAAATGGTTATATTTACTTTAGTCACAAACACATTTAGTAAACAGACGGATGTTTACAGATAAATGTTTATATTTACTTTAGTCACAAACACATTTAGTAAACAGACTGATGTTTACAGATGTTTACATTTACTTTAGTCACAAACACGTTTAGTAAACATACAGATGTTTACAGATAAATGTTTATATTTACACACGTTTAGTAAACATACAGATGTTTACAGATAAATGTTTATATTTACTTTAGTCACAAACGCATTTGGTAAACAGACGGATGTTTACAGATAAATGTTTATATTTACTTCAGTCACAAACACGTTTAGTAAACAGACGGATGTTTACAGATAAATGTTTATATTTACTTTAGTCACAAACATATTTAGTAAACAGACAGATGTTTACACATAAATGTTTATATTTACTTTAGCCACAAACACATTTAGTAAACAGACAGATGTTTACAGATGTTTATATTTACTTTAGTCACAAACACGTTTGGTAAACAGACGGATGTTTACAGATAAATGTTTATATTTACTTTAGTCACAAACACGTTTAGTAAACATACAGATGTTTACAGATAAATGTTTATATTTACTTTAGTCACAAAC
>NC_065524.1:41741008-41749330 GCF_006386435.1 Epinephelus moara | reverse complement strand
CGACTTCCACTTTACTGAGACCCTGAACACATCACTGCTTTACTGACACCATGAACACATAACCACTTTACTGAGACCCTGAACACATCACTGCTTTACTGACACCATGAACACATAACCACTTTACTGAGACCCTGAACACATCACTGAGACCCTGAACACACCACCCCTTGACTGAGACCCTGAACACATCACCGCTAAAGAAACCCTGTACACATCACTGAGACCCTGAACACATCACCGCTAAAGAAACCCTGAACACATCACTGCTTTACTGAAACCATGAACACATAACCACTTTACTGAGACCCTGAACACATCACCGCTTTACTGAGACCAGGGTTCCTACACATTTGGAATTTCAAAATTCCATACTTTTCCATACCCTAATTTCCAGACTTCTCTGCGGTTTTTTTTTTCAGAGAATATGCGACATCTGAGTAAATATATCAGTGTATCATATTTCACATCATATTTAATTATTTTTAATAGGCGATTGTAGCCAAGTACCATAATGGCATGCAAATAAAAACTCAGGTAAGTTCAATGTCTGGGCTGAGGCAAAAAGGTTGGGACTCTGGGTGCAAGTGATGCAGTAACGAGACGTAGGTGTTTTTTCCTTTCATGTGGCTCAGAATCATGGCAATGGCAATCTTTGTCAATCATTCTCCATCTATAATTGTGCGCCCTACACATCCCTGAGTCCCTGAACACATCACTGTGACCCTGAACACATCACTGTGACCCTGAACACAAAACTGAGACCCGGAACACATCACTGAGTCCCTGAACACATCACTGCTTTACTGAGACCCTAAACACAGGGTCAACACCTGTCCTGTCTGAGTCGTACCAAATGATAGCGTCATGATGACATCATGATGATGTTGTGAAGTCTCACCTGGACCTCCACCAGGAAGCCGTCGTTGAAGGTTCCTCTCAGGATGAAGTTACGAGACGTCCCGACTAGAAACTCCTCCCCCTTCCCCTCAGACACTGCTCTGATGGTTCCGTACTGATCCGGGACCTGTGAACACACCATCAGCCATGTGACCTGGGTGATGTGTGTGTATCACAGTGTGTATCTGTATGTGTGTGTGTGTGTGTGTGTGTGTGTGTGAGTGTGTGTGTGTGTGTGTGCAGTACCTCGATGTCCCTCTCCGCTCGCAGCTCATGGTCCCACAGGATGATTTTTCGGTCTTTTCCTCCTCCGGTCAGCAAAGTGCCACTCCTCATCTCACATAGACAGAACACGCTGCCCTCGTGACCTTTAACCTGCCGACAGATCTGGAACGCTGCGTGCACGCACACGCACACGCACACACACGCACACACACACACACACACACACACACACACGTGAGTCTTGCCTGCTGAACTGAAATGTTACAAAAAAGTTGACAGAATGAATAAAAACGACCTTCATCAACGTTAAATTCTGTGTGTTCATACGTCATTATAAAATCTGTGTGCTCATACGTGTCATTATAAACTGTGTTCATACATGTCATTATAAACTGTGTGTGTGTACATACGTGTCATTATAAACTGTGTGTGTTCATACATGTCATTATAAACTCTGTGTGTGTTCATACGTGTCATTATAAAATCTGTGTGCTCATACGTGTCATTATAAACTCTGTGTGTTCATACGTGTCATTATAAACTGTGTTCATACGTGTCATTATAAACTATGTGTGTTCATACGTGTCATTATAAACTGTGTTCATACATATCATTATAAACTGTGTTCATACGTGTCATAAACTCTGTGTTCATACGTGTCATTATAAACTATGTGTGTTCATACATGTCATTATAAACTATGTGTGTTCATACGTGTCATTATAAACTGTGTGTTCATACATGTCATTATAAACTGTGTGTTCATACGTGTCATTATAAACTCTGTGTGCGTTCATACGTGTCATTATAAACTGTGTGTGTTCATACGTGTCATTATAAACCCTGCGTGTGTTCATACGTGTCATTATAAACTGTGTGTTCATACGTGTCATTATAAACTCTGTGTGTGCTCATACGTGTCATTATAAACTGTGTGTTCATACGTGTCATTATAAACTGTGTGTTCATACGTGTCATTATAAACTGTGTTCATACATGTCATTATAAACTATGTGTGTTCATACATGTCATTATAAACTCTGTGTTCATACATGTCATTATAAACTCTGTGTTCATACGTGTCATTATAAACTGTGTGTGTGTTCATACATGTCATTATAAACTCTGTGTGTTCATACGTGTCATTATAAAATCTGTATGTGCTCATACGTGTCATTATAAATTCTGTGTGTGTTCATACGTGTCATTATAAACTCTGTGTGTGTTCATACATGTCATTATAAACTGTGTGTTCATACGTGTCATTATAAACTGTGTGTTCATACATGTCATTATAAACTATGTGTGTTCATACGTGTCATTATAAACTCTGTGTGTGTTCATACGTGTCATAAACTCTGTGTTCATACGTGTCATTATAAACTCTGTGTACATACGTGTCATTATAAATTCTGTGTGTGTTCATACGTGTCATTATAAACTCTGTGTGTTCATACGTGTCATTATAAACTCTGTGTGTTCATACATGTCATTATAAACTCTGTGTGCGTACATACATGTCATTATAAACTCTGTGTGTGTTCATATGTGTCATTATAAACTCTGTGTGTGTGTTCATACGTGTCATTATAAACTATGTGTGTTCATACGTGTCATTATAAACTATGTGTGTTCATACGTGTCATTATAAACTCTGTGTGTACATACGTGTCATTATAAACTTTGTGTGCTCATACGTGTCATTATAAACTCTGTGTGTTCATATGGGTCATTATAAACTCTGTGTGTGTTCATACGTGTCATTATAAACTCTGTGTGTGTGTTCATACTTGTCATTATAAACTCTGTGTGTTCATACGTGTCATTATAAACTCTGTGTGTGTTCATACGTGTCATTATAAACTGTGTGTTCATACGTGTCATTATAAACTCTGCGTGTTCATACGTGTCATTATAAACTCTGACACATACGTGTCATTATAAACTCTGTGTGTTCATACATGTCATTATAAACTCTGTTCATACGTGTCATTATAAAATCTGTGTGTGTTCATACGTGTCATTATAAACTCTGACACATACGTGTCATTATAAACTCTGTGTGTTCATACATGTCATTATAAACTCTGTGTGCGTACATACATGTCATTATAAACTCTGTGTGTGTTCATATGTGTCATTATAAACTCTGTGTGTGTGTTCATACGTGTCATTATAAACTCTGTGTGCGTACATACATGTCATTATAAACTCTGTGTGTGTTCATATGTGTCATTATAAACTCTGTGTGTGTGTTCATACGTGTCATTATAAACTCTGTGTGCGTACATACATGTCATTATAAACTCTGTGTGTGTTCATATGTGTTACATGTCATTATAAACTCTGTGTGTGTTCATATGTGTCGTTATAAACTCTGTGTGTGTGTACATACGTGTCATTATAAACTCTGTGTGTTCATACGTGTCATTATAAACTCTGTGTGTGTTCATACGTGTCATTATAAACTCTGTGTGTTCATACGTGTCATAAACTCTGTGACGGACGGCATAAGATGATGATAAATAACTTATAATGGGGTGTGTGTAAAGTCAGTGTGTGTGTGTGTGTGTGTGTGTGTGTGTGTGTGTGTGTGTGTGTGCGCGTGCGTGCGCGCGCTGATGAATCAGCTCTGCTCATGTAACTTCCTGCAGCAGCCAGCAGGAGGCAGCAGATCACACAGAAAACATGTTTCCTCTGACTTCCTGTTTGAGCAGATCTGCTGCTGGAGTCAGACCTGATCCGAGACACTCCTCACTGTCTGTACGTGTTTCTGTCCGACACCGAGACACCGAGCAGAACGTGAACATGACCAGTCTGAATCTGTGGTGTTTATAAATGTGTCGGTGCTGGCTGATGAACTTTGACCTCACTGCACAACTTCAGTCGAAAACATTTAACTGTTGGCACCACTCCTCCGTAAACCAGTTTAACCACACTAAAACCATCAGTGACACACACACACACACACACACACACCTACACCTCACAGTGTTGAACTGATCTCAGGTCAGAATCAGGATCAGGATCAGTCGGACAAACAGTCAAAGGTTCGTCTGTGTTTCTGTGATTTCAGAAGTCTGTTTAAAGAAGCTCAGCTGGTGAAATCTGTCACGACACAGCATCACTGTGGTGCACAGCCAGATACACACACTGAAGGTCACAGTGTTTAAGGTCACTGTGTTTAAGGTCACAGTGTAACAGGAAGTGATTGCGAATCAGTTTCAGCTGCTTTGGTGCAAATCACAGAGACGATAGGAACAATGGAGAGACAAACAGGAAGTGGTTTTACATGTGGTGTCCACAGACGGCTGCTCTGTGCTGATCCTTCCTGACTGAGTCTTCCCTAGTTTGGTCTTCTGCTAGTGTCCTCGTCTCTAATGGTAACAGGAGGCGGTACCCTGAAGCCCAATCAGGTTTCACAGGTGGTCCAGCCCCTTCAGGATGAAGGTTTGCTGTGTCTCCACAGTCTCAGGAGGACAGTGTCCGTCCTCATGTGTCCAGCGTGTGAAGGCTTAGGGTTAGCACCTATGGGACGTTATGTATTGGTGCATCCACCACAGACTGTCCAGGAGTTCACTGATGCCCTGATCCAGGTCTGGAAGAGATCCCCCAGGACACCATCCTCTAACTCATCAGGAGCCCAGATGTTGTCAGGAGGTCATACAGGCAGGCAGGGTTCGAACACACTACTGAGTCATAATCCAATCCTCATTGGGTCGATGATTTTGGATCCAGTCCTCAGTGGGTCTTTGATGCTGGATCCAGTCCTCAGTGGGTCGATTATTTTGGATCCAGTCCTCAGTGGGTCTTTGATTTTGGATCTGGTCCTCAGCAGGGGGGTTAGGGTTACTGATGTCATTCGTTATTCAGGATCTGATGATATAACTTTTTCCTTCATGTTTCTGAGCAGAGTGTATGACAGATACTTGTTATATTAGCCCCGCCCCCTTCTCACCTCTGGGTCCCTTGCTGGTGGGAGTCTCAGCAGAACTCCTGGTCCAGACCAGCAGGACTCCTCCGGAGTCTCCCGTCAGAATGTCTCCAGTACTCAGGAAAGCCAGACACTGGACAAACTTTGGCTTCTCATATTTCTGAAAACACAAACAAATAACAGAGTAAGAGTTAGACCTGGGGGGTATTCCAGAAAGCGGGTTTAGTGACAACTCTGAGTGTGTTAACCCTGAAATGAGGGAAACTCTGAGTATGTTAACCCTGAAATGAGGGAAACTCTGAGGGCCAAATCCACAAAGAATGAACTGCGGCCGCTGATAGCACCTTGAATTGCACTTCATTTGCACCCACAGTTTGCTCTGTCTTAACATCCTATTCACAAAGGATATTGCACTAATGATATACCAGCGCAAACACGCCCACAAAGTTTGGCAGCTGAGTGCAGTTTGCCCCTGATTTGCCCCTGATTGCAATTAGCCACACATGGCAAAGTATAAATGCTGGCTTTGCACCAAGAACACCGTGGCAGAACAATGGCAGACTTTGTTTGGCAAAGTACTGAATACTGTATACCCTCATGTAGTGATGTCTGCTGGTGAGTCAGTCTAACAGTGTCGGATGGGTTGAGGCTGTGGATTTGACCCAGTTTGACCACTTTATCACTATTCCCTCTCACTTGTAGCTGTTTTTTCGTTATCTTTTGAATTTAATATGAATTATGGAACCGTTTTTGTTCACGTTTGTTTCCCCCGTTTCGTAAAATAAATTATTGAAAGTTGCTTTTGAAGTGCGTGACAGAAGTGCGTTTTGAGAACGACCGCAGACTGTCACCTGTTCAACGCATCAATATCTTCGGATGCCATTAAAGTAATAATGATTATAATAATAATGTCAAAATATTATTTACAGACTGATTTAACAGACGATCACTGCTGCCACGATCACTGGAAAGTCTGGGCGAGAGGCTTCCACAGAGGAGCGCCCAGTTTGCACCAGCTTTCTAAAGACGTTATTTACTTCACTCAAACTGCGTGTGGCTATTAGCGCTGGTGTTAGTGAATTAGACGTTGTTTATCAATGAGGCTCATTTGCATAGAAAGGGGCAATTTTTGCGCCAAATATATGCATATTACCTCATTTAAATACGTGCAAATAACACCGGAGCACCGAGACGCAATCTGCTTGGCAGCGCAGTTAGTGGAGCATTTCACCCTCTGCGCGTGCTTTGTGAATTAGACGGTATCTGTTTGCTCCATTTTTACCGGTTCAGCGGCCGCAAAAGCCACGCAATCCTTTTGTGAATTCGGCCCTGAGTATGTTAACCCTGAGATGAGGGAAACTCTGAGTTTTCAGTTCCAGACAGAGAGGTAAGTCAAACTCTGAGTTCATTCTGTCTCCTCCCTACTGCCGAACCTGAAGCAAGCTGGCAGACACACATGGGTTGTTCATATGTAGGAAATCTGATCGATATCGAGGCAGAATTAATTCACAATGCTTTACGCTGGGAGAGGATCTTCAGACCCCGTTTAGATGTGCTGTCTTTCCCCAATGAATATCTGTTTGAACCGTACTGTTTTTCATTAGACTCAATCATTTACCGGCCACACATATCAAATCTGACACACCACGGACGTGCACTCTCATCAGAGCAAATGTGCATCGCGCTACGTTTTTTTGCCAATGGTAGCTTTTTATATGATATTGGTGATGTTTTGCGGCCTCTGCCTTCTTTCTGTTGGCTGAGTAGAACTCAAATGTTACTCAGCAGGATATTAGGCAAGAGGACACACAAGTTGAAACAGTATTTTTGGGGGGTTTAAATTACTAGTGACCTACAGTACATAATGACATAGCCACTGAATGACAGGTTATTAAAGCTACTTTGTTTAATAAATCAAATATGAATCAAACTAAAGGAAGGTACAGTCATGGCCAAGTCAAATATGCCTTACCTGTTTGAATGATGTTTTTATATTTAATTTGAAGCTGCTTCCAAGTGTGTTTTTCCCCTGTGAGATTGAACCTACATGAACATCAGATTTTATTCCAAACCACTTTTTCACCTGTAAGCTATGATTTTAATTAAGTGTGGTTAAATGTAAATTAATGGACTAGTGCATTCAAACGTACGCGTTGACTTGGCAGCAGTTTTCTCCCATGCTGCCTCTCTCTCCTTGGCAGCTTCAGCGCTGTTACTTTGTTTATGAAATATATGCTCATATTCGCTGTAGGCATTCATGAGCACCTCCAATTCCACAGGCGTAAAATAAGTTGATCACTTTTTCTCTCCAGTTGCCAAGGCGACTCGAGGTATCGGGGCTCCATTGATGATGGGTTTTTATTGTGGTTGTGCACGTGCTTAACTCAAGGTGTACCTACTCAGAGTTGACTGAACTAATTCATATCAGCTGTTCTGGAACCAGATACTCAGAGTTTCCCAGCTCAGGGTAAGTCAAGTCAGAGTTCAGGATTAGACTCAGAGTTTGTTGAACCTCCTACCTGGAATACCCCCCTGACTACAGACCAGGGCTACAGAGTTAGATCAGGACTACAGACTTAGACCAGGGGTCTCATGTACAAAGGGTGCGTACGCACAAAAACGTTGCGTACGTCCTTTTCCACAGCAAAGTTCAGATGTATCAAGAGTGAAATGACCGTGGAAATGTGCGGTGTCTCACGCCAACTTCATGGCTGGCGTACGCACGTTTCTACAGCTGTTGATACTTTGGCGACACTTAGAGGTGATGCTGGGAAACTGTTATAATAAATAAATGTGAAAACAATCAGTCCTCAGAGTGATGTGCACATCAGAGACACATGACAATTAACACTGATGAACAATTAACACACCCACGTGTCTGCAGTTAGATGAGCGGATATAAAAGCATGCGCAAAGTCGAGCAGAAAATACTAGGGATGTAACGATACCAGAAACTCACGATACAATATAAAAAATTTATTGTTAAAAATAGCTATTTTATTCAAAAATAGTGCATGTACACTGTACAGCATGTTATTTTAAACTTGGAAGCGTATCATAAACAAATCAACCCACAGCTGAACATGTGCTTTCATTTCCCCCCTATTACTGCTAGGCAGGCAGACATTAAAGTGCCATAACAAAGTCATGTCAATTAAAACTATAGTGACAGAATATGAAAATGGAAACATTCAGTATTTTTTAACCTACTCTGAACAAAAGTAGTGTAGTACTATTACTAGAAAGTCATCTGAATGACATCA
>NC_065524.1:41729788-41738434 GCF_006386435.1 Epinephelus moara | reverse complement strand
TGATGTCCTCCAAGATAATATTTGTTTTTCAGTTTCAGTTATATATTGGGGGGACATTTTGGGCATTGGTGGGGGGGCACGTGTCCCCCTCAATGCATATGGTGACTACGGCCCTGTCAGCATGCATTATTGCTGCAGTTGTCTGGGTGCGCAAAGGTGAAGTGGCTGGTCTTGTCATACAAAGTTTGATGGAGTGTCAACTGGACAATATGGAGATATTTGCATCTTGAAAGCCGGACTACAAATGTGGATAGACAGGGAGAAACACGCACAAGTCTAAGACGTGGTAAGATACGATATTCCTCACTATATGAAGTGACTGATAACAAGATCTGTATCATGGATTGTAAAGAAATCCGTCAGGTTTTTATTTTGTAGACAATTGATCTGTATTTATAGCATGATGGGATGACAGCATAATGACGTGTGTGGTATCACTGGAAAGCTCTGCTCCTGTGCTTTCATGTGATATGCGTGGCATTTCTGTGTGAGCCTGCATTCGCGAGTAATCCATCCAAGAGTAATGTGTCTGCAGAGCTGTATGAAAGCTCTGTTATAAATCATTTTAGTGTAAATGTATCAATTTTTTTCGCAGTGAAAACAATGGACTACCGACAAGTGCTTGGCCCTGTCGGAAAGCTACAATTCCACTGTTTCACGTGATATGTGTGGCTTCTCGCTATGACGCACGGTCACGGAGAAAATCAATAGAGAAGAACGGGTGTGAATTTGGACGCACTATGCGTCGTTTGGGCCCATAGTCTAAACTTCTCAGTTTCAACATTTTATTGAGAACATTTAGGAACAGTGCTGCATGTTAACTTTTGTCTGCACATTTTTTTTGTTGCCATTGTTGCTGAGTCTGAGGTGCGAGTCATGCGCTGTTGCCATTGTTGCTGAGTCTGAGGTGCGAGTCATGCGCTCTCGCTCCGCCTCCACCTCAGGTATCGAAATTTGGCACCAATTCATTTTGAATTCATTTTGATTCATTTTTGAATCGGTACTCTGTAGTACTGATGTGAATCGGTACCAAGTACAAAAAGTACCGGGTTTCGGTACCCAACCCTACCCACAGCATTGACAGCCTCACACACACTCTCCAACTCACTCCTCTTGTATTTTATATTGATGCCGGAGCACAGCGTGCCAAAAAGTACATTTTTGCGCGCCTCCACTTCACTGAGTAGCGTCTCCAATTCACATTCTGTTAAGGTTTTCTTTTTCCCGTCTTACTCATTCTTTTGTTTTAGTTTTCTGCTTGTGCAGAGAGGGGAATCTCAGATGCAGGGCCCATTTACATATGATTTGCATATTTAAATGGGGGAGTGGTTAGGGAGGGGTCGGGTTCTCCAACATGTGCATTCAATTCCACGTTGATTGGGATGTACAAAGGAAATGTACTTGGATTCATGCCTACGCACAGATTTAAGCGTACGCCATGTTTCAGTCGGAAATCCACGCAAGTCTTTGTACATGAGGCCCCAGGACTGCAGAGGTAGACCAAGGCTACAGAACAGTACTACAGAGGTAGACCAAGGCTACAGACCAGGCTCTATTAAAAATTTGTTTTATTTTGAAACTGCTAAACATCTGACCATCTGCAGTTCAAATTAAAACCAGCTCAGAACTTTTATAACTCAAACATGGAACTGTAAAAGTCTCAGAAAATCATTTCTGTTTCACATTTGAGTCCTGAACGCCAAATCGTCTGAAAACAAGTGGAAAATCTGTCTGTCTATTGGTCAACCATCATTTTCTGCTGTTGTAAAACAGCAATGTGTCTGACCACGCCTTATTTTTAGACCTGCACACCAACGGCTGCACAGACGGGTACAAGCACTCACACCATGTGTGCGCTGGTCATGAAAATGACAACTGTGTTGGTCTGAGACTAGTTATGACCGTTGTGCTGCATTGCTTCTGGTCAGGTGTCAAGTAGGTTTAGGATTAACTATGAGTGGAGCGATGTTTCCTGTAGTTGAGCTGTAGGGTTCAGGGGGTTTTCTGTGACTGATGGACTGATCTGAGTCCTGTTGGATCTGAAACAATCTGACGGTGTGAAAACAAACTGCAGCTGCAGGTTTTTAGAATCAGAATAATACGAGTGTGAAACTTTTAATCTGAAGGTCTGGGCCTTTGTGTTCAGCCGGGTGGAGCTTCCTGTTTGTCCGCAGATTAAATTCCTCACATTCACTTTGTTTCAGTTCCTCCAAACCTCATTTATCTTCATTTTAACCCTTCACAGTCTTTATTGAACAGAGGAGACTGTTTAGTATTCTACATGATCAGTTCTGATCTGTAGTTTCTGTCAGCGTGATGATTTTATGCTGCTACTTAAAAGAATTAACAAAAATCTACAACAGCATCGATAAGCTTCACTTTGAGAACACAACGGTTCTGAACACGAAAGACAAAAGTTACTGTCCTATAAAAATGTTTCTCGATCACTCAGGTGAGACGAAATCTACAAGAGAATAAAATCTGAGACACGTGTCTTCAACAGATCAGAAAATATTAAAACAAATTTAAAAAGGTCGATTTCTCAAAATAAATATGAAGTCCACTCGTGGAGAAAATGGGAAGAAGATCTTCATTTGACTTAATCAATGACACTCAGTCACAGTTTACTCTAAAACCTCCATGTTGTCACTGTGTGCTGATGTCTGATAACGTCCAGATGATGGAGACAATAAAGTTTAAAGTTCACGAACTCAGAGTTTGTTCCAGATGTAAATCAGAATTGAGATATTTCAAGAGGATGTTTGGGATTAATTGATTCTCCTTTAAAATAAAAAGTAACCACAAACATCGGCGAGAACAATAAACAAACAGTAAATAACAAATAACACTAACACTAAGAAAAATAAACTGCAGCTGATTTATAGTCTTTTTACTGTTTTCTCTATGAAAACAAAAATGTTTCCAAAAAAAATTACAATCAAAGTTATTAAGTTTTGTTTTAAAAGAAAATCTGATCCAGCTGCTTAAGGGTTTTATAACTGTTTTATCTGTTAACATCACTCAGAACATTTACATGTTAATGAATAACCCGTTAACGTTTAGTGGAGTATCCTGTTTAAAGACCATGTCCCGTTTACAGAGACAGGGGTATTCTGTTAATCAAAGACGAAAATCAAAAGACGCGTCCTCACCCCAAAGATTCCCTGTTTACGAGCCAGCGAGTTCCCATTCCAGGTCCAGAAGAAGATGTGAGACTTCCCACAGGTGACGATGGTGTTGGGGTCGGTAGGGTGGAACTCGACAGCCAGTACGACCTCATTAGTGGTCTGAAACACACCAGTTACAAACCTTTAGACACTGATGATATCAGGTGTTGTTCTGTACGCAGGTGTAGGACAGTGACTGCCAACCTTGATCTCAGCGATCTTTGACTTCTTCTGCCAATCCCAAACTGTCAACATGTGGTCGTTACAGTCGTCAATGACACTTAGGTGCTGACCAGAGTCCTTACAGAGAGACAGACAGAGGGACATGATGTGAGACAGACATTTTAAGACCTTCAGCAGAGTCTGAGCAGTGTGGTCTATATGGACTACAGTTCCCATGATGCACCTGGGTGATACTCACAGCTTTGGAGAAAGCCAGGGAGCCCACACCTCGCTCAAATGTTCCCAATCCGACGACCTGCAGAGTGGACAGACTGACGCTGTCCCAGATACGAACGTGAGGCTGTATCGCCTTAACACAGCGACAGAGAGAACGGGATGTGAATACTTCACTTTTTGTTTATTGCTTACAAAACAGTTTTAATTTTTCAAAAGTCAGGTGTGATTCAGTTTGAGTCTCCTGTTCGTCCTCACCCGTCCATCTTTGTCCACTCCTGCAATCTGTCCTGTAGCGATCCGGATCTTATCAGGATGGATGGCCAAACTGATGGACAGAGACAGAGAGATGATGTCAAAGAGCACATAGCAGCCAATAAGAGCACAGCAGATGATTCATACGCCAGCGTGTTCTCACCACTTGACACAGTCGGTGTGTCCGAGGTAATGTCGCTGAGTTCGTTCCTCATAGTTAAACAAGGCAACAACGGAGGCAATGAAGTAAACAATCTCTCCGGTTGGAAGAAGGTAAACATTGGCTCTGCAGTCTCTGCCACGGTAACCGTACCTGCAGGAAGTCAAGGAAGCACCTGGAGAACAGCAAGAGATCTACCGACGTTCTACTCTACATCTACTGATAGTCAACTCTACATCTACTCTACATCTATTGACATTCTACTGTACTCTACTGTACTGAGAATCTACCAGTGATCTACTGAGGCTCTCCTGGTTCTCAGTTCTGGCTCCTTCAGTCTTGATGTTTCTCGTCATCGTCAGTAACACAGAGTTTTATTTCTGTATGCGGACGACGATCGGTTCTCTGTACATGTTGATCATCTCAGTTTCCGGATCAACGTCTGATGTTACCGAACGTCATCCTGCAGCTGTCGTCCTGAGACACAGACAGGTTTTATGTTTCTGGATGTTTGTATCTGAACACATGAAAATTATTTTATTCTGGCTCTGAGAACAAAAACTTTAAATTCCACAAGTGAACTTTTTCGACGACTGAACTACGTTATTTCATTTGATTATCATCGATCAATGTTATTATTGTGTTTAGATGTATTTAATGTTTCCAGGGTGAAGGATACACCCATTCCAGCTTCAGTCTTTCTGAAGGAAGTTCTGTTCGAACATCATCGTAGTTCTCCACGTCTGAAGGGATGAACATGGTAATCGGTCGCCCACGCATGAACATCTTAATGTGGTTCCCCTCTGAAACACAAAAAAAACAAAACTTCAAAAAAAAATTCAGTGTGGAATAAATGTTTCACCAAAGTAAAATATCACCGCTGCTGATTTTAAAACATTAATTTCTGATATCGTTTGAGACATATTGGTAAAAACCAAGATGGCCGATGTGAAATTTACTGTTAAAGTACTATTTTCAAAGAATGACTCGTTCACATGTTGTTGATGTGACATCATCACAGCTCATCTCTGCACGCTGTAGTCCACTGACATATACCGCTCAGCACTTAGTCACATTTTATCGCTCTGATTCGCTGGAAGTCTGTCTGCCCAGAGGCATTTCTGTCTGCAGCCGCTGATCCCGCCTCAGGACCTTTGAACCTTTGTGGTCATGTTGCGTCTCTCAGTTGATGTTTCATAAACATTATCTGCACCATTAATAAGACTGAACTGGACTCAATGAGCAGAGAACCAAAACTGACTGGTATCAGTCTGTTGGACAGGGGCTCTGGACCCGGGACCTCAAGAGGGGACACTTCTTCAGGAGAGGACACTTCCTCAGCAATCCATTTGTTTTAGTTTGGTTTTATGTGTTGCGTTCAACACCATTGATCATGATGCGTTTGTTAATAGATTACAGACCTGGGTCTGGTATCTCTGGTTCTGACAGTTCTCCTCAGACTCGTCTGACATGGTTCATAAAAAACAAGAACATTATCTGTGCTTTCTGAGGCTCCTCCGGTGGATCTATGCTGACGACACGCAGCTTTACTTCTCGGTTAAACCAAAGAACCTCAATGACCTCATCACCCCTCATGACGACATCATCTTCTGTTAGATACTGGACATCTAAAAATTTCCCTAATCTTCATTCGGACTAAACCGACTTCCCAGTTATCGACCGCAGTACTGCCTGAAAGAGACCACCTGCTTCACGAAGGTCAGTCAGTATATTCGCCCCTCTACTCCCAATCTCAAGATTGTCTCTGAGAATCTTCTGATCCTGTTTGACCGACATCAGAACCCTGAACGTCTCATTAGAACTTTGAACATGTCATTAGAACTCTGAACTTCTCATCAGAACCCTGAATGTCTCATTAGAACTTTGAACATGTCATTAGAACTCTGAACTTCTCATTAGAACCCTCCCTCAGTCATGTTTTTATCAGGTGAGAAATTCAAACCGATTCTATCAGCAAAGAACTACAAAGAACCCGATCCTCACCTCCCTTCATCGACGTGAAGGACAGGTGAAGGACAGTTGAGGACAGCTGAAGGACAGGTGAAGGACAGGTGAGTACTGGTGAGGGACACGTGAAGGACAGGTAAGGACAGGTGAAGGACAGGTGAAGACAGGTAAGGACAGGTGAAGGACAGTTGAGGACAGCTGAAGGACAGATGAGGACAGGTGAGTACTGGTGAGGGACACGGGAAGGACAGGTAAGGACAGGTGAAGGACAGGTGAAGACAGGTGAAGGACAGGTGAAGGACAGGTGAGGACAGGTGAGGGACACATGAAGGGACAGGTGAAGGACAGGTGGGTGCAGGTGAAGGACAGGTGAGGACAGATGAAGAACAGATGAGGGACAGGTGAGGACAGATAAAGGACAGGTGAGGACAGGTGAGAATAGGTGAGGACAGGTGAGGCACAGGTGATGACAGGTGAGGATAGGTGAGTACAGGGGAATGCAGGGGAGGACAGGTGAAGGACAGATGAGTACATGTGAGGGACAGGAGAGGGCCAGGAGAGGTGAGGACAGGTATTAAGCGTTGATACCGTGTTGTTTACCTCCATAAATTCACTCGTGTTTAACAACCTGTCAATCAATGACCTGTCAATCAATGTCGGCGCCACGGTAGCATACAATCAGAGGCCTTACATTTAGGTGGTGGGTGGGGCTTATGCTTTATTGGTCCTTTTATAAATTTTCTCACCTGGAAGGTGAATAAATTTTGGGTTCCACCTGTGTTAACCTTATATGGAGGTAAACAAAAGCAGGGGGCGGAGCCACAGACAGGTGTGACATCACCTGATCAGTCTGAAGGAGAGAGAGCAGGTGGGCGAGCGAGGCTGACAATGTAAAGCAGAGAGAGAGAGAGAGAGAGAGAGAGAGAGAGAGAGAGAGAGAGAGAGAGAGAGACGGAGAGATGTGATTGGCCCAGAAACAGGAAGTGCTCATTCAGCACCTGTTAGTATGTAAGCTCGCTCTGATGATTCATTAGGACTCACCTGCTTGGCTGTTTTTCTCTCGTGTCGACATTTTGGCTGGTTTGAGACAAAGACATCATCAACAACAACAACACAAACAACAACACAAACAACAACATGGCGTCTTCTGAGTCACTACAGGAGAGACTGAGACTGAGCTAACAAAGATTCCTGCTGAGTCTGACTTCCTATTGGCTGTTACACATGATGATGGTGATGATGATGATGAGTGTGGTATATTCACGATGAAGATGAAGATAAATAAGATGTTTACCTTGACTGACGACCACGTCTTTGTGTCTGAAAGGAGACAGAAAAAAAAAACTTCAGAAGATTCAAAAAGTCTGATCAATCAATCAACTAATCGATCAATCAACCAATTAATCAATCAGTCAGTGTCTCTCAGCAGCAGTTTAATGAACCTGAGAAATAAAAACATAATAAACTAAAATTAAAGAAACAATAAAAACACAGCAGAGAGTACTGATCGTATTTCATTGGTTTCTTTTGTTTGAATGTGATGATGTCATTTCTGACATTTCATTTCCTGATGTGTTCATGGGGTTAGTTTAGGGGTTAGGTTAGGAGGAAGCAGGGACGGTCGGTATCTTCGTCTCTTCAGATGAACAATAAAGTTTTTTCATTATACTGAGTGACGTTTTCTGTTCGCACCGATCAGCTGTTCTGATCACAGCCTCATCGATTAATCAGTATCAGACAGTCACTGAAACTGGACATGTGGACATATGTCCCTCCCTGAGACGAAGGACAGACAAGCCTGCTAAAGACACAAAGAACGAACCTCAGTGTGTCTCTGTATAAAAACCTTTATGTCCTGACGTCGTTGAGAAAAAACAGAAACAACAGTAGGGCTGGGCGATAAATCGATTTTATCGATTAATTCGAATTTGTAGTTTAGGCCGATTTGTTTTAATGAAAATTGAGTTTCTATTTAAAATCCGCCACTGCCGCTCCCCGCTGGGCTCCCATAGTTCAAAGTGGGCTCACCCCCCCCGCGCTCTTGATACACAAACAACATGGCAGCGCTTTTGTGTGCTCACCTGTGTGTGTGTGTGTGTGTGTGTGTGTCAGGGTCAAACTCTGCCGTGCGCGACACAGAGAGCAGAGGAGGATTTTAGACGCGTGCCGTGTAGGGACATAAATGACATGCCGTTGTGTAAATAAGATAAATAAGTGTTATTACCGCCAAGCTGGCAGACCCCCGAACCGTAGTAAAGGGACCTCCGAAGACCATTAGCTTCTTTAGCTTGTGTTAGCTCGTTGTGGCAACAGCACATAAACAACGGGACTTCGTCTGCGTTGAAGAACAGCACTTTATTTTCAGCACTGCAGGGATGATGCACAGCCTCTCTCATCAGTGTCTGACTTTTACATAGAGGGAAATAACTCAAAAACAGCATGCAGAACTGCGTAGGCTTCTTCACTGTGGCTGTTTGATGTAAACAACAGAGCACATGCCTCACTTTCTTCCTGGGACACATCCGTCTGACATCACACACCACACCCGGCGCACTAACGTCTCATACCTCCTACATCANAGCACTTTATTTTCAGCACTGCAGGGATGATGCACAGCCTCTCTCATCAGTGTCTGACTTTTACATAGAGGGAAATAACTCAAAAACAGCATGCAGAACTGCGTAGGCTTCTTCACTGTGG
>NC_065524.1:41721622-41728403 GCF_006386435.1 Epinephelus moara | reverse complement strand
CCAATCACAGCTGATCAAAGTTCCATCAGGCGACCACAAACAAACCGTCCAATCACAGCTGATCAAAGTCCCATCCGGCGACCACAAACAAACCGTCCAATCACAGCTGATCAAAGTTCCATCAGGCGACCACAAACAAACCGTCCAATCACAGCTGCTCAAAGTCCCGTCAGGAGACCACAAACAAACCGACCAATCACAGCTGCTCAAAGTCCCGTCAGGTGAACACGAACAAACCAACCAATCACAGCTGATCAAAGTCCTGTCAGGTGACCGCAAACAAACTGACCAATCACAGCTGCTCAAAGTCCCGTCAGGTGACTGCAAAGTAACCGACCAATCACAGCTGCTCAAAGTCCTGTCAGGTGAACACGAACAAACCAACCAATCACAGCTGCTCAAAGTCCCGTCAGGTGACCGCAAACAAACCGACCAATCACAGCTGCTCAAAGTCCCATTAGGTGACTGCAAAGTAACCGACCAATCACAGCTGCTCAAAGTCCCGTCAGGTGACGACAAACTAACCGTCCAATCACAGCTGCTCAAAGTCCCGTCAGGTGACCATGAACAAACCGACCAATCACAGCTGCTCAAAGTCCCGTCAGGTGACCGCAAACAAACCGACCAATCACAGCTGCTCAAAGTCCCATCAGGTGACTGCAAAGTAACCGACCAATCACAGCTGCTCAAAGTCCCGTCAGGTGACCGCAAACAAACCGACCAATCACAGCCTCAAAGTCCCGTCAGGTGACCGCAAACAAACCGACCAATCACAGCTACTCAAAGTCCCGTCAGGAGACCACAAAAACAAACCGACCAATCACAGCTGAGTTTGATTTTGTGCCATCAGTCACTCTATCTATGACATCACAATAACCTGATCAAACACACACATATATGTGCATGTGTGTGTGTGCAGTACATTTACCTGTCCTGACACCTGATCACAATATGTGTGTCTATATATGTGAATATGTATAAATGTGTGTGTGTGTGTGTGTGTGTGTGTGCGTGCGTGCGTGCGTGCGTGCGTGCGTGCGTGCGTGCTTGTGTACCTGTCTGCGTTCTTCACCACCTTGGCGAGCAGTTTGGACGTGGACGCAGCTTTGACCAGTTTGTTCCTGGTGTCCTCAGACGTGTCCCAGGTGCTGCTCTGAGAACGCTCCATACCTGAGGAACGCTTCACGCTGGGACCCCTGATGATGTCACACAGAGACTCTGTCAGTACACAGGAGGAGGAGGAGGAGGAGCAGCAGCAGGAAGAGACAGGAGGAGGAGGAGCAGGAAGAGAAAGGAGGATGTCGCTGAGCTTCATCTTCATTTCTCCTCAGATCACTTTAATGTTTTTTATTGATTATTGATCAGAATATTTATCACTTTATCAGAGATCAATAAACAAATTGTTTTTTTTCTGTTGACGGATTCAACATCCTGAGAATAAATAAATAAACAAACACTCTGTAAACAACCTGTAAGTGTTGTCTGATCAAAACGATCTTCAGATGATGAAGATTAAAAACCCAACTGTTTTTGACCTCCAGAGACACTCAGCGGTGTTAGTGAGGAGAAAAAGGAGCAGGAGGAGGAGCAGGAGGAGAAAGAGGAGGAGGAGGAGGAAGAGCAGGAGGAGGGTAGGAGGAGCAGGAGGGTTAGGGTGAAGGAGGAGGAGGGAGGAGGAGGGGGAGGAGGAGAAAGAGGAGCAGGAGTGGGAGGAGGAGCAGGAAGAGCAGGAGGAGGGACAGTCCTCAGGTGAAGTTGGGGGAACAGGTCAGTCCACTTGATAAACAACAGCCCAGCCTGAACTTTCTACAGCAAGAAATTAGAGTCAGGAGGCTCCAGGACCTCCAGGAAGATCAAGGAGGCCTCAGGAATTCCAGTTAGAGCAGAGGAGGTCTGCAGGAGGAGGAGCAGATCCTTAGGAGCGGCTGGGAGAAGAAAACATTAGTAGTCTTGATCAAACACTCAGTCAGTACAGAAGGTCTCAAGGAGAGTCCAGGACCTCCAGGAGAGTCCAGGACCTCTCAGAGGATTCGGGACCTCCAGGAGAGTCCAGGACCTCTCAAAGGATCCAGGACCTCCAGGAGAGTCCAGGACCTCTCAAAGGATCCAGGAACTCCAGGCGGCCGCAGGACCTCCAGCTCCTGAGGAACCACAGTCCTGCTTGTATCCACACCTGAGGAGCTGCAACAAGTGCATTCAGCCAATCAGGAGCACATGAGCTGGTCATGTGACTCAGGTGTGGGCGGAGCAGAAAGGGACTGTGGCTCCTCGGGGGCAGGGTTAGCATCCACTGACAGGGTGATGTCAGAGCAGCAGGAAGTGAGGTCAGTTGCAGCCGACAGATCACAAACTGGAACCTTTTGAGAGGTGCGTGGCCTTTACTGCTTTCGGCGGACTGGACCAGTCTCTGCTGCTGGGGGATCGGGGGGGTCTGGGGAGGGTGGGGGGAGGAAGGAGAGGGGGACAGGTCCTTTGGACGAGGAGGTTCCTCATGTTCCTGGATCTCCTCCATCTGAGACCGCTGACTGCTGACCTCCTTCTTCCTGTCCGTTCCGCTACAGACAGAACCAGGACCGTCAGAGACCACAAACTACCCAGGCTCTACGGACTCTACTGAGGATCTAAGAGACTCTACTGAGGCTCTAGTGACTCTACTGAGGTTCTAAGAGACTCTACAGGGGCTCTCTGACTCTACTGAGGCTCGACCGACTACTGAGGACCTACTGAGGCTCTATTGACTCTACTGATGCTCTACTGACTCTACTGAGGCTCTACTGACTCTACTGAGGCCCTGCTGACTCTACTGAGGCTCTACTGAAGCCCTGCTGACTCTACTGAGGCTCTACTGACTACTGAGGCCCTGCTTAGGCTCTACTGATTCTACTGAGGCCCTACTGAGACTATAGTGAGGCTCTACTGACACGTCGGACTCTACTGAGACTCTAGTGAGGCTCTACTGACTCTACTGAGGCCCTGCTGAGACTCTACTGAGACTCTGATGAGGCTCTACTGACTCTACTAAGACTCTAGTGAGGCTCTACTGACTCTACTGAGGTCCTACTGACTCTACTGAGGCTCTACAGAGGCTCTACTGACTCTACTGAGGCCCTACTGATAATCTACTGATGCTCTAATGACTCTAATGAGGCCCTACTGACTCTACTGAGGCTCTATGGACTCTACTGAGGCTCTACTGACTAATGAGGCTCTACTGACGCTCTACTGACTCTACTGAGGCTGTACTGTAGGGCTGCAACTAACGATTGTTTTCATTGACGACTAATCTGTCGATTATTTCTTCGATTAGTCGACTAATCATTTTATCGAAAAATGTGTTAAAATGTTGAAAAATGTCTGCCTGTCTCTCCCAAACCTTAAAATTATGTCATCTAATGTCTTGTTTCATACTCAAGCCAAAGGGTTTTAGTTCACCATCATGGAAGAGTGTGTGAAGCTGCCAATATTTGAACGAAAGAAGCTGGAAGAAGAGTATTTTGGGTACTTGTATAGTACTTTTCTATGAAAAATGACTCAAACCGATTTGTCAACTACTGCAGTACTACTACTAATACTAGTCACCGATTATTTTAATAGTTGATTAGTTATCGATTAGTCGACTAATCGTTGCAGCCCTACTCTACTGAAGCTCTACCAATTCTACTGAGGCTCTACTGATACTCTATTGACACTCTACTGACTCTACTGTAGCTCTACTAAGCCTCTAATGATTCTACTGAGGCTCTACTGAGGCTCTACTGACGCCCTTCTGATGCTCTACTGAGGCTCTACTGTCTCTCAACTGACTACTGAGACTCTACTAAGGCTCTACTGATGCTACCGAGGTTCTACTGACTACTGAGGTTCTACTGACTCTACTGAGGCCCTACTGACTCTACTGAGGCTCTACGGACTACTGAGGCCCTGCTGAGGCTCAACTGACCCTACTGAGGCCCTATTGGCGCTCTACTGACTCTACTGAGGCTCTGCTGATACTCTACTGATGCCCTACTGAGGCTGTATAGGCTCTACTGATACTCTACTGATGCTCTACTGACTACTGAAGCCCTACTGAGGTTCTACTGACTCTAGTGAGGCTCTACTGATTCTACTGATTCTACTGAGGCTCTATTGATACTCTACTGACTCTACTGGGGCCCTACTGATTCTACTGAGACTCTAGTGAGGCTCTACTGACTCTACTGATTCTACTGAGGCCCTGCTGAGGCTCCACTGACTCTACTGATGCCTTACTGAGGTTCTACTTACTCTACTGAGGCTCTACTGATAATCTACTGATGCCCTACTGAGGCTGTATAGGCTCTACTGATACTCTACTGACGCTCTACTGAAGCCCTACTGAGGTTCTACTGACTCTACTGAGGCCCTACTGATTATACTGAGGCCCTACTGACTCTAATGAGGCTCTACTGATTCTACTGAGGCCCTACTGACTCTAATGAGGCTCTACTGATTATACTGAGGCCCTACTGACTCTAATGAGGCTCTACTGATTCTACTGAGGCTCTACTGACTCTACTGAGGCTCTATTGATACTCCACTGACTCTACTGGGGCCCTACTGAGGCTCTACTAAGGCTGTAATGATTCTACTGAGGCTCTACTGAGGCTCTATTGATACTCTACTGACTCTACTGGGGCCCTACTGATTCTACTGAGACTCTAGTGAGGCTCTACTGACTCTACTGATTCTACTGAGGCCCTGCTGAGGCTCCACTGACTTTACTTAGGCCCTACTGAGGTTCTACTGACTCTAACTGAGGCTCTACTGACTCTACTGTGTCTCTTTAAAATTCAGAGTGAATGAAGCTGTTGTGTTGTGTTGTGTCGACTGATGTCACTGAGGACAACTTGACCCTCAGAACTGTGACAACAAACAGAGTGATTAATTACTTTAAATCTATTGATCAGATTCAGTCTGGAGACTGAAATAAGATCAGTGATTAATGGTGAGAGAGGAAACACATCACAGATATAAACAGGAAACGGAGACAAACCTAAACAGGTGGACTGAACTGACTGACACTCAGTGATGTCTCTGTTGCTGTGTGTGTGTCTGTGTGTGTCTCTCTGTCTGTGTGTGTCTCTGTGTCATTGTGTGTGTGTGTGTGTGTGTGTGTGTGTGTGTGTNTCTCTCTGTGTGTCTGTGTCTCTCTGTGTGTCTGTGTCTCTCTGTGTTTCTATGTGTGTCTGTGTGTCTGTGTGTCTCTCTGTGTGTCTGTGTCTGTGTGTCTCTGTGTCTGTGTGTCTCTGTCTGTGTGTCTGTGTGTGTGTGTGTGTGTCTCTCTGTGTCTCTCACCTCTTGGCAGCGGACGACACCGTCTCCTTCCTGGTGACAGACGTGGAGTCTCTCTTACGTCCAGATGTTCCTCCATTAGCGATACAGGACATTGAGTAGGCTTCACGCAGTGCAGCACCTCCTGCAGGGGGCAGCACGCCAACCAGTTAAAAGGCAAGACCAGTAAAGACCTAAACCTGACCAGTGACGACGAATGTAACCAGCTCAAACTGGAACTGGCCAGTGAAGACGACTGTAACCAGTTCAAACTGGGACAGATGAGGGTCATTACCTTTCCCTCCATGTTGTTTCTTGGTCGAGGACGCTGCTGAGACTTCAGAGGCAGCGAGGCGGCGAAGGACATCAGCAAGAGCAGCTTTCATCACCGTCAGCTCGTCCTCCTGCTGCTGGACACGAAGCTCCAGAGCTGAGAGACGGTCGTTGACATCGGAGACACTTGCTCCAGACATGCTGTCATCTACAGTGAGACAGAGACAATGATGTCACACAGAGGAGACTGCATCTCTCTCTGTGACTGCACCTGTCTCTGTGTCTGTACCCGTCTCTGTGTCTGTACCTGTCTCTGTATCTGTATCTGTCTCTGTGACTGCACCTGTCTCTGTGTCTGTACCTGTCTGTGTCTGTACCTGTATCTGTGTCTATACCCGTCTCTGTGTCTATACCTGTCTCTGTGTCTGTACCCGTCTCTGTGTCTATACCTGTCTCTGTGACTGCACCTGTCTCTGTGTCTGCACCTGTCTCTGTGTATGTGTCTGTACCCGTCTCTGTGTCTGTACCCGTCTCTGTGTCTATACCCGTCTCTGTGTCTGCACCCGTCTCTGTGTCTGTACCTGTCTCTGTGTCTGTACCCGTCTCTGTGTCTCTACCTGTCTCTGTGTCTGTACATGTCACTGTGTCTGTACCCGTCTCATTATTTGTAACAGTGTCTGTGTCTGTACCTGTCTCTGTGTCTGTACCTGTCTCTTTATCTGTACCTGTATGTTTCTGTACCTGTGTTTGTGACTGTACCTGTCTCTGTGTCTGTACCTGTCTCTGTGTCTCTGTATCTGTGACTGTACCTGTCTCTGTGTCTGTGTCTGTGTCTGTGACTGTCTCTGTGCATGTGCCTGTCTCTGTGTCTGTCTCTGTATCTGTGTCTGTAACTGTCTCTGTACCTGTCTCTGTGACTGTACCTTTCTCTATGTCTGTATCTGTGTCTGTGACTGTATCTGTCTCTGTGTCTGTACCTGTCTCTGTGTCTGTACCCGTCTCTGTGTCTGTACCCGTCTCTGTGTCTGCACCCGTCTCTGTGTCTGTACCTGTATCTGTCTGTACCCGTCTCTGTGTCTGTACCCGTCTCTGTGTCTATACCTGTATCTGTGTCTGTACCCGTCTCTGTGTCTATACCTGTCTCTGTGACTGCACCTGTCTCTGTGTCTGTACCTGTCTCTGTGTATGTGTCTGTACCCGTCTCTGTGTCTGTACC
>NC_065524.1:41709064-41720678 GCF_006386435.1 Epinephelus moara | reverse complement strand
TGTGTCTGTACCCGTCTCTGTGATTGTACCTGTCTCTGTGTCTGTGACTGTACCCGTCTGTGTGTCTGTGACTGTACCCGTCTGTGTGTCTGTATCTGTCTCTGTGTCTGTACCCGTCTCTGTGACTGTACCCGTCTCTGTGACTGTACCTGTCTGTGTGTCTCTTCCCGTCTCTGTGACTGTATCTGTCTCTGTGTCTGTCCCTGTCTCTGTGTCTGTACCCGTCTCTGTGACTGTACCTGTCTCTGTGACTGTACCTGTCTCTGTGTCTGTACCTGTCTCTGTGTCTGTCCCTGTCTCTGTGTCTGTACCTGTCTTTGTGTCTGTACCTGTCTCTGTGTCTGTACCTGTCTCTGTGACTGTACCTGTCTGTGTCTGTACCTGTCTCTGTGTCTGTACCTGTCTGTGTGTCTCTTCCCGTCTCTGTGTCTGTACCCGTCTCTGTGTCTGTCCCTGTCTCTGTGTCTGTACCCGTCTGTGTCTGTACCCGTCTCTGTGACTGTACCTGTCTCTGTGTCTGTCCCTGTCTCTGTGTCTGTACCTGTCTTTGTGTCTGTACCTGTCTCTGTACCTGTCTCTGTGACTGTACCTGTCTCTGTGTCTGTACCTGTCTCTGTGTCTGTACCTGTCTTTGTGTCTGTACCTTTCTCTGTACCTGTCTCTGTGACTGTACCTGTCTCTGTGACTGTACCTGTCTCTGTGACTGTACATGTCTCTGTTACTGTACCTGTCTGTGTCTGTACCTGTCTCTGTGACAATGTCTGCACCTGTCTCTGTGTCTGTCTGTGTGTCTGTACCCGTCCCTGTGATTGTACCTGTCTCTGTGTCTGTCACTGTACCCGTCTGTGTGTCTGTGACTGTACCCGTCTGTGTGTCTGTATCTGTCTCTGTGTCTGTACCCGTCTCTGTGACTGTACCCGTCTCTGTGACTGTACCTGTCTGTGTGTCTCTTCCCGTCTCTGTGACTGTATCTGTCTCTGTGGTCTCTTCCCGTCTCTGTGACTGTATCTGTCTCTGTGTCTGTCCCTGTCTCTGTGACTGTACCTGTCTCTGTGACTGTACCTGTCTCTGTGTCTGTACCCGTCTCTGTGATTGTACCTGTCTCTGTGTCTGTGACTGTACCCGTCTGTGTGTCTGTGACTGTACCCGTCTGTGTGTCTGTATCTGTCTCTGTGTCTGTACCCGTCTCTGTGACTGTACCCGTCTCTGTGACTGTACCTGTCTGTGTGTCTCTTCCCGTCTCTGTGACTGTATCTGTCTCTGTGTCTGTCCCTGTCTCTGTGTCTGTACCTGTCTTTGTGTCTGTACCTGTCTTTGTGTCTGTACCTGTCTCTGTGACTGTACCTGTCTCTGTGACTGTACATGTCTCTGTTACTGTACTTGTCTGTGTCTGTACCTGTCTCTGTGACAATGTCTGCACCTGTCTCTGTGTCTGTCTGTGTGTCTGTACCCGTCTCTGTGATTGTACCTGTCTCTGTGTCTGTGTGTGTACCTGTCTCTGTGCCTGTACCTGTCTCTGTGTCTGTACCTGTCTCTGTGACAATGTACCTGTCTCTGTGTCTGTACCTGTCTCTGTGACAATGTACCTGTCTCTGTGTCTGTACCTGTCCCTGTGACAATGTACCTGTCTCTGTGTCTGTACCACTCTCTGTGTCTGTACCTGTCTCTGTGTCTGTGACTGTACCTGTCTCTGTGACAATGTCTGTACCTATCTCTGTGACTGTACCTGTCTCTGTTACTGTACCTGTCTCTGTGACTGTACCTGTCTCTGTGTCTGTGACTGTACCTGTCTCTGTGACAATGTCTGTACCTATCTCTGTGACTGTACCTGTCTCTGTTACTGTACCTGTCTGTGTCTTTACCTGTCTCTGTGACTGTACCTGTCTCTGTGACTGTACCCGTCTCTGTGTCTGTACCCGTCTTTGTGTCTGTACCCGTCTCTGTGTCTGTACCCGTCTCTGTGTCTGTACCTGTCTCTGTGTCTGTACCTGTCTCTGTGTCTCTTCCTGTGTCTGTGACTGTACCTGTCTGTGTCTGTACCCGTCTCTGTGACTGTACCTGTCTCTGTGACTGTACTCGTCTCTGTGTCTGTACCTGTCTCTGTGACTGTACTCGTCTCTGTGTCTGTATCTGTCTCTGTGACTGTACTCGTCTCTGTGTCTGTACCTGTCTCTGTGACTGTACCCGTCTCTGTGACTGTACCCGTCTCTGTGTCTGTACCCGTCTCTGTGTCTGTACCTGTCTCTGTACCTGTCTGTGACTGTACCTGTCTCTGACTGTACCCGTCTCTGTGTCTGTACCCGTCTCTGTGTCTGTACCTGTCTCTGTGTCTGTACCTGTCTGTGACTGTACGTGTCTCTGACTGTACCCGTCTCTGACTGTACCCGTCTGTGTGTCTGTACCTGTCTCTGTGTCTCTTCCCGTCTCTGTGACTGTACCTGTCTCTGTGTCTCTTCCCATCTCTGTGTCTGTACCTGTCTCTGTGACTGTACCTGTCTCTGTGTCTGTACCTGTCTCTGTGTCTCTTCCCGTCTCTGTGACTGTATCTGTCTCTGTGACTGTACCTGTCTCTGTGTCTGTCCCTGTCTCTGTGTCTGTACCCGTCTCTGTGACTGTACCTGTCTCTGTGTCTGTCCCTGTCTCTGTGTCTGTACCTGTCTTTGTGTCTGTATCTGTCTTTGTGTCTGTACCTGTCTCTGTACCTGTCTCTGTGACTGTACCTGTGTCTGTGACTGTACCCGTCTCTGTGTCTGTACCTGTCTCTGTGTCTGTACCTGTCTTTGTGTCTGTACCTGTCTCTGTACCTGTCTCTGTGACTGTACCTTTCTATGTGTCTGTACCTGTCTCTGTGACTGTACATGTCTCTGTTACTGTACCTGTCTGTGTCTGTACCTGTCTCTGTGACAATGTCTGCACCTGTCTCTGTACCTGTCTCTGTGTCTGTACCCGTCTCTGTGATTGTACCTGTCTCTGTGTCTGTGTGTGTACCTGTCTCTGTGTCTGTACCTGTCTCTGTGACTGTATCTGTCTCTGTGACTGTCCCTGTCTCTGTACCCGTCTCTGTGACTGTACCTGCATGTGTCTGTACCCGTCTCTGTGACTGTACCCATCTCTGTGTCTGTACCCGTCTCTGTGTCTGTACCTGTCTCTGTGACTGTACCCGTCTCTGTGTCTGTACCTGTCTCATTGACTGTACCTGTCTCTGTGACTGCACCTGTCTCTGTGTTTGTACCTGTCTCTGTGTCTGTACCTGTCTCTGTGACTGTACCAGTGTCTGTGTCTGTATCTGTATCTGTGTCTGTACCTGTCTCTGTGACTGCATCTGTCTCTGTGACTTTACCCGTCTCTGTGTCTGTACCCGTCTCTATGACTATACCCGTCTCTGTGTCTGTACCTGTCTGTTTATCTGTACCTGTCTGTCTCTGCACCTGTCTCTGTGTCTGTATCTGTTCCTGTATCTGTTCATGTCTCTGTGTCTGTACCTGTCTGTGTCTGTACCTGTCTCTGTGTCTGTATCTGTTCCTGTATCTGTACCTGTCTCTGTACCTGTCTCTGTGTCTGTGACTGCACCCGTCTCTGTGTCTGTACCCGTCTCTGTGACTGTACCCGCCTTGTGTCTATACCTGTCTCTGTGTCTGTACCTGTATCTGTGTCTGTACCCGTCTCTGTGACTGTACCCGTCTCTGTGACTGTACCCGTCTCTGTGTCTGTACCTGTATCTGTGTCTGTACCCGTCTCTGTGACTGTACCCGCCTTGTGACTGTACCCGTCTCTGTGTCTGTACCTGTCAAAGTGAGTCTGATGTTTATTGATTATCAGATCTTAATGAGATTCATCAGTTTATAAACTACAACCAGCGGCAGAGACTACTTCCTGAAACACACACAGAGGACGGAGGACAAATAAATCATTTCCTGAGTCTTTGTTCTACAGATCAGAGTCCACAGACACACACACACACACAGACACAGACACAGACACACACACAATAACACACAGTAACACACACATTGTGTGTGGTTCTCCCCCCCCACACACACATCCCGCTCCGTCGTCTCAGGAGGAGCCGTTTGTTTTGCGGCCCTGCAGCCGCCGGAGGGGCGGTGCAGACTCTGTCTGATAAATACAGCAGTGACACGTGTAAAGCCGCCGGAGGCGCATGCGGCTCTCACCGTGCGGCCGCTGCACGGACAGGTGACCGGGCGGTGCTCGGGGCGCGAGCGGCGGGTGGGACTTACCTAAGCTGCCGGTGAATCCGTCCATTTTCCGGGACAAAAGCGGGAGTCCGGGCCGGAGGCCTGCGGGAGGCTGAGCGCACACTGCGGGCCTCCGTCCGGGTTTTTCCACCGCAGCGAGGGGAGGAGGAGGCGAGCCGAGCCGAGCCGAGCCGGGTCTATCCCCGCCGCGCTGCCGCCCTGTCCGTCCGTCCGTGAGGCCAAATATCCACCGCTTTCCTGCGGGCTAGAAGAAGAAGCCGCTCCCGGAGGATCCGACACAGACACCGAGAGAAGCCGCGGAGCCGCAGACACGACGGACCGACGCTGCTGCGCGTTTCCGACTCCGCCTGCTCTGGCAGCGCGCGCTTCCCCCGGAGGAGGAGGAGGAGGAGAAGGAGGAAGGGGGGGCTGTTACAGACAGAGACACAGATGGGGGAGTCAGGTTTCAGTCTCTCAGCTGAGGAGCTGCGGCGCCCCCCGGCGGTCACTCTACGTCATCACAAACACAAACGCATAAAGTTTATTCAATTCAAACTCACCAGTGCTGTACCTGACAGTAGACTCGTTGGAGATGAGCCAGGCCTGCGCAGATTCGATCACCGGCGTTCGGCGTTTTTTTTTCCTCTGAAAATATTAACCTTATATTCAAGCACAGTGTATTCAGCCTGTGTAGTTGAGGGGACAGGTCAAACTGATATCATGCTGATTTACAGGAGAGTTCATGTCAAATGGAGGATAAACCATGAACATAAACTACAGATCACCTGTAAAGCATTTTAATAAATTAATCTATCATAATTAAAACAACTGGAGACTGAAAACAAACTGATATATGGGTCTGATCACTTTTTTAATGAATTGACATCATTCCAGACAGGATGTTAGTGTGTCTGTGACTTCCTGTACGGACTGAAGGCTGCTGCAAACTGTCGGGAAACTATCCGACTTCACTGCGTCTTTTTGTCACCGCCCCCGCTGCGGCCGCCTGCTCTCGTCTACTTTTCAGGCCAGGCGCAGTTCATCTCAAACAAGCCTTGTATCTGTGCGTCATCAGCCAGGGTGGAGATGATGATCAGGGACGGTTTCCAGAAGCCTTTAGTCTGAACAGGAAGTGACAGAAACACTGACTTCCTGTCAGATCTGAGCCTGTTATCACTCATAAATTAGTTTGTTTTAATTAGGCCTATGACAAATACCGTCAGATACAGTCAGCGGCAATCAGATACAGTCAGGTACAGTCAGATACAGTCAGCGACAATCAGATACAGTCAAGTGCAGTCAGACACAGTCAGATACAGTCAGCGACAATCAGATACAGTCAAGTGCAGTCAGACACAGTCTGCTACAAGCAGATACAGTCAGGTACAGTCAGATACAGTCAGATCCAGTCAGGTACAGTCAGACACAGTCATACAGTCAGGTACAGTGAGATACAGTCGGGTACAATCAGTTACAGTCAAATACAGTTAGATACAGTCAGGTACAGTCATACAGTCGTACAGTCAGCTACAGTCATACAGTCAGGTACCTTCGGGTACAGTCAGGTACAATCTGGTAAAGTCAGATACAGTCAGGCATGGTCAGTCAGTCAGGTACAGTCAGACACAGTCAGTCAAGTACGGTCACGTACAGTCAGACACAGTAAGATACAGTCAGCTACAATCAGATAGTCAGGTGCAGTCAGACACAGTCAGACACAGCCAGATACAGTCTGCTACAATCAGATAGTCAGGTACAGTCAGATATAATCAGGTACAGTCAGGTACAATCAGATACAGTCAGATATAATCAGATACAGTCAGGTACAGTCAGACACAGTCAGATCCAGTCAGACACAGTCAGATCCAGTCAGGTACAGTCAGTTACAGTCATACAGTCAGGTACAATCTGGTAAAGTCAGATACAGTCAGGTACAGTGAGATACAGTCAGGTACAATCAATTACAGTCAGATACAGTTAGATACAGTCAGGTACAGTCATACAGTTAGGTACCGTCGGGTACAGTCAGGTACAATCAATTACAGTCAGATACAGTTAGATACAGTCAGGTACAGTCAGACACAGTCAGGTACAATCAATTACAGTCAGATACAGTTAGATACAGTCAGGTACAGTCATACAGTCAGGTACCGTCGGATACAGTCAGGTACAATCTGGCAAAGTCAGATACAGTCAGGTATGGTCAGTCAGTCAGGTACAGTCAGACACAGTCAGACATAGACAGGTACAGTCAGATACAGTCAGGTACAGTCATACAGACAGGTACAGTGAGGTACAGTCAGACAGTCAGGTACAGTCAGATCCAGTTAGGTACAGTCAGACACAGTCATACAGTCAGGTACAGTGAGGTACAGTCAGATGCAGTCAGATACAGTCAGGTACAGTCATACAGTGAGGTACAGTCAGATACAGTCAGGTACAGTCAGGTACAGTCAGACACAGTCATACAGTCAGGTACAGTGAGATACAGTCAGGTACAATCTGGTAAAGTCAGATACAGTCAGGTACAGTCGGGTACAATCAGTTACAGTCAGATACAGTTAGATACAGTCAGCTACAGTCATACAGTCAGGTATTGTCGGGTACAGTCAGGTACAATCTGGTAAAATCAGATACAGTCAGGTATGGTCAGTCAGTCAGATACAGACAGGTACAGTCAGATACAGTCAGACACAGACAGGTACAGTCAGACACAGACAGGTACAGTCAGATACAGACAGGTACAGTCAGATACAGTCAGTCGCGTACAGTCACGTACAGTCAGACACAGTAAGATACAGTCAGCTACAATCAGATAGTCAGGTACAGTCAGATATAATCAGGTACAGTCAGATACAGTTAGATACAGTCAGCTACAGTCATACAGTCAGGTACTGTCGGGTACAGTCAGGTACAATCTGGTAAAATCAGATACAGTCAGGTATGGTCAGTCAGTCAGTCAGGTACAGTCAGACACAGTCAGACACAGACAGGTACAGTCAGATACAGACAGGTACAGTCAGATACAGTCAGACACAGTCAGACAGACAGGTACAGTCAGATACAGACAGGTACAGTCAGATACAGCCAGACACAGACAGGTACAGTCAGACACAGACAGGTACAGTCAGATACAGACAGGTACAGACAGGTACAGTCAGATACAGTCAGTCGCGTACAGTCGCGTACAGTCACGTACAGTCAGATACAGTAAGATACAGTCAGCTACAATCAGATAGTCAGGTACAGTCAGATATAATCAGGTACAGTCAGATATAATCAGGTACAGTCACGTACAGTCAGACACAGTAAGATACAGTCAGCTACAATCAGATAGTCAGGTACAGTCAGATATAATCAGGTACAGTCAGGTACAGTCTGTACAGTGTACAGATGTTAGTTTAAGATTGATATTTAATACTTAAATAATGAGCACACGAATGTCCATCAGACTGTTTAGTCTATGATGAATAGATTCAGTCTGTGATCAGTGACATGTTTCAACAGAATAAAACTTAAAATCAAATCAAATTTAAATCTCTGAAATTCAATTAAAATAAAAAACAAATATAAAACAACATCTGAACCAATCACTTGTCAGATCAGGTGACAGCCAGGCATTTCCCATCATGCTCTGGGTCCAAAAACTGCGGCTGCCGCCACTTTTGTGTGACCTCAGAGCGAGTCGGGATGAAGTCGGACACAAAAGTACCCAGCATGCATTGTGAGGTGACTGAATCTGTGCAGGTCTGTGTCGTATCCAGCGAGCCTATTGACTGGTGATGACATCACTCACTCAGCTGTCGTCATGGTGACCAGTTGACGATAAAGAACAATGATGATGATGCTGTTAAATGATGAAGCTCTTCTGACACGTCAACATCATCAAATCATTTATGTCACTGATGATTAAGTCAAATGAAAATAATAAAATCCAAAGATGTGACATCACAGCGTTCGTTTATATTTCACACTGACAGGAAGTCAAATCCAAACTTAAACTCAGAGAAGAAACTCGATGTCATTACTGTTTATAGACTGTAATCAATCAGACTAATCAGATCAATAATCAAACATTTACATACAAACTGTTTCAGACCAAACTTTATTTAGACCAATATAAAAAAAACAAATATTCACTTTATAAAACAACAATCAGTCCCTTCAAAATAAAACTGATCAATAATCAGGGATCAAGGATCAATACCCAATAATCAGTGATCAAGGATCAATAACCAATAATCAATGATGGATAACTGATGAACAGAGAAGAAGAAACAGTGACAGTTTGTTCTGATTGGCTCAAACATCCTGAAAACTTTATTCATACAAAACATTTTAACAAAAGAAACATTATTCATTCAGAGCTCGTTAACATGAATCCAGTGTCAATAAAATTTAAACATGTGATCATATGACCTGAAGCAGAAAGTGTTCAAAGGAACAGTCCACCATTTTATTTCATAAACGCTGATTCTGACTGTCGTTGGCCCTGCCCCCTTCCACTTATTCATCTGAAACTACGTCAATGATTGCACGATCAGTTATTGATCACATTTTAATGATCAACTGATCAGTTCAGTCATTGATTAACTCCTCCTGTAAACGGAGCAGAAACCTGAGCATGGTGATGATGATGACGATGATTTTAATGACAATGATGGTGATGATGAAGGAGGCACTGGACATTGAGCAGGTCAAAGGTCACTCTGGTCTGATGAACAGTAGAAAAGGCAATTTGGTGCAGAAGCTCGTTGGTCTCATGACCTGTGACATAATCAACAGAACGTTCTCAGAGGTCCAACACAACGTCACAAGGTTAGCCAAAGGCGGCTGAAGACAGACACAGAGAAAGAAGAAGAAGAAGAAGAAGAAGAAGAAGAAGAAGGCACGTCTGATGGAGGGAACTTGGTCCAGTAACACCTTGCAGAGGCCACGCCCCCGGCGTCAGGGGACTGCACCCCCGTAATCGTCGTTTCAGTAGCTGAATTTGACCTTCTCGATGTCGGAGATCAGCGTCCGGGCCAGGTAGATCCCCACCATCTGTTCACAAGTAAACACACGGGTCAGGTTCACAACACACCACCACAGACCAGAACAGACCACTACAGGCCTGTACAGAGCACTACAGACCAGACCAGTAAAGACTAGTACACACCACCACAGACCAGTACAGACCACTACAGGCCTGTACAGAGCACTACAGACCAGACCAGACCAGACCAGACCACTACAGACCAGTACAGAGTGGTACAGACCAGTGCAGACCACTACAGACCACTAGAGATCGGTACAGACTAGGGCTGGACAATTATGGCAAAAATAATAATCACGATTATTTTGATATTGAAATCACGATTAATAAACACGATTATTCATTGATTTCAAAACTTGAGTATTTATGGAACCACCAAAACTCAACTTTAAATATAACTTAAAGCCATAGTTGGTAATCCTGTTCAGAAACACTTGTTATACTGGGTAAAATGGTCCTTCATCCTGAGAGGAGTCAATACATAATGTGTTCAGAAAAAGGAATGAAAAAAATCAGACGTCTGTGGCAGCTGCAGGCCTGTAAAAACTCTGACCAATCCCTGCCATTCGGTGCGAATGGAAAGAACCAATCAGATGCCTTCATGTCTCGTCCTGCCCGAGCCCCCCTCCGTCCCTCCCTCCCTCCTCCCTGCGTGCACTCATCACGTGTCACCGTTGCCGGAAATATTCAGCACACTCCTCAGCAGAAATACCGAGTTAGCAGGAGTTTGCTGAACAATGGCAGAGAAAATGCAGCCAAAAGTACCACTTCCAGCGTTACTTGTAACGGCTCGCCCCGCTAAACAGGCTGAGAAAAGAAAGTCGGAGGCAGAAAAGGCTGCGACGAAAAAGGCTTTGGATAAAGCGAGAGGACAAACCAGACGTCAACATCGGTGCAGCTTTTGAACGGTGGAGACAACTGAGGGAGCTGAAGGGCCTGAAAAGTGATGCAGAGGTTGCTGTCTTTCTGTTGGACAGGTAATTATTTGTTTGCTTCGGGGGGATTTGTTATTTTACTCGGCTCTCCTCTGCTCTGCTGACTCATGATGCGCGTTCAGGCATGTCTGGGCTCGTGGCTTTGGACGGAGCACTGACAGGAGGGGAGGAGGGGGTGGAGCTTAGAGGAGGTGCCGCTTTCAAATCTTGCTAGCTCTCCAACATGACCAACTATAGCTTTAAAAGAACAGCCAGAAATAAATTAGTAACAAGTAAACAAGTAAAAGAAAAAGAAAAATAATAATAGTAAATTAAAATAATAATAGCAATGAAAACAATAAATAAAAATAAATACCCAATCTACTTGCACTCCTGCACAACTTGCAAAATTTACAACATGCAAAAAACACTAATAACACGGCCAAACAAACAAGTGTCTTGAATCCTGGGTTGCTTACGGTACTGATGGGGCACATGTCCTTCGCTAGCATAAATGTCACAGCCTCCGTTATCTCTTGATGTCTGCGAGAGGTGGAGGGATATGGGACGGCATTGTAAAGAGTGTTGTTAATGGAGGACTGTGTTGCAGTGGCGCTGGCTGACAAGCTTAAACTTTTTTGCTCCTTTATCACCTGGTCATAGCCCACTTTATGGCTGAACTTTAAATGATTGAATAAGTTGGTCGTGTTGCCTTGGGGGTAGACACGACAGCGTGACAAACTTTGCAAACAATTTACTTTTGCTCGACGTCTGTCAACTTGAAGCAAAAATGTTTCCAGATGACTGAAGTTCTCCTACCTTTCTTCTCAACCAAAGGCTGCCTTTCGGCCATGTTCTCAATCGCTCGCTCCACATATTATTGATCCACACACGTCACACGCTTGCTGCTGCTGATAACACAGGTGCATTCACGGTGCTTTTCCAGCACAGGAACTTACATACACGCCGTGCCGTGCGGCGCATTAATCGTTTTTTAGGGATGCACCAAAATGAAAATTTGTGGCCAAAGCCGAATAATATTAAACGCTTGGCCGGATACTGAGTACCGAATACCGAATATCGTTGTTTAGTTTTTCATTAGTTTTTGCAGATGAACCCCCTCCAGATTAGTGTTGTCACGGTACCAAAATTGGGACCCACTGTACGATACCAGTGAAAATATCATGGTTCTGAGTAGTATCACGATACCACAGCGAAAATGAGGCAGATGTGCCTTTTGTCATTTATGAAAAGATAAATCACTTTTCTATAATACATCACTGATATTCTAAATTTCTCTTCAAGAACTGACTGCAGTGATTTCTTCATCTAAATCATCAACGTGTCTCTTAGACCCCATCCCAACTAGGCTACTTAAGGAGGTCTTTCCTTTAGTTAACACTCATATATTAGATATGATCAATATATCCTTATTAGCAGGCTATATACCACAGTCTTTTAAGGTAGCT
>NC_065524.1:41703967-41708564 GCF_006386435.1 Epinephelus moara | reverse complement strand
CTAAAGGGTTAACTAAGAGTTCTGTTAAAGAACAAGATACTTAAGGGTTAACTAAGGGTTGTTCTGTTCCACAGAAGTGGTTCTGTTAAATAACAAGATACTTAAGGGTTAACTAAGTGTTCTTCTGTTCAACAGCAGTGGTTCTGTTAAAGAACAGGACACTAAAGGGTTAACTAAGCGTTCTGTTAAAGAACAAGATACTAAAGGGTTAACTAAGCGTTCTGTTAAAGAACAGGATACTAAAGTGTTAACTAAGGGTTCTGTTAAAGAACAGGACACTAAAGTGTTAACTAAGAGTTCTGTTAAAGAACAGGACACTAAAGTGTTAACTAAGAGTTCTGTTAAAGAACAAGATACTAAAGGGTTAACTAAGCGTTCTGTTAAAGAACAAAATACTTAAGGGTTAACTAAGGGTTCTGGTAAAGAACAAGATAGTTAAGGGATAACTAAGGGCTATTTGTTCCACATCGGTGGTTCTGTTAATGAACAAGACACTAAAGGGTTAACTAAGAGTTCTGTTAAAGAACAGGACACTAAAGGGTTAACTAAGCGTTCTGTTAAAGAACAAGATACTTAAGGGTTAACTAAAAGTTCTTTGTCCCACAGCAGTGGTTCTGTTAAAGAACCCGTAGTTAAAAACCTGTAGTTGAAGAACCTATAGTTAAAGAACTAATAGTTGAAGAACCCGTAATTGAAGAACCTGTAGTTAAAGAACCCGCAGATAAAGAACCCGTAGTTGAAGATCCCGTTGTTAAAGAACCTGCAGTTGAAGAACCCGTAATTGAAGAACCTGTAGTTAGCACACACAGACAGTGATGACGTACCATCCTCTGCAGAGAGTCGATGAGGTTCTGCAGGTCGATGTCGTCTCGGTAAGCTCTGACGTTTGCCAGAAAGAACTCGTTGATCCACTCTCTGACCTGACTCTGAAAAACCACCGCCAGAACTGCTGCCGTCAGCTCCAGGAAGAAGATGAATCCAATCACTCCGGAGAACTGAAGAGAAACCACAAGAACCAATTTAATGTGGAACAAAACAGAACAAGATTTGTTTTAAACGTACAAACTCCAGCAGACATATTGGTAACATAAAAACTTCAGCAGAGCGATGTTTTAACGTATAAACGTTGGTGTTTTTAACGTACAAACACCAGCAAATGTGTTTTTAACGCATAAACGTTGGTATTTTTAATGTACATACTTCAGCAGACAGATATTTTTAACGTACAAACTTTTGTGTTTTTAACGTACAAACTTTAGCAGACATGTTCTTAACGTACAAACTTTAGCAGACATGTTTTTATCATACAAACTACAGCAGACATGTTTTTAACATGCAAACTTTTGTGTTTTTAACATACAAACGTCAGCAGACACGTTTTTTAACGAACAAACTACAGCAGACATGTTTTTAACATACAAACTACAGCAGACATGTTTTTAACATACAAACGTCAGCAGACACGTTTTTTAACGAACAAACTACAGCAGACATGTTTTAAACATGCAAACTTTTGTGTTTTTAACGTACAAACTTTTGTGTTTTTAACGTACAAACTTTAGCAGACATGTTCTTAACGTACAAACTTTAGCAGACATGTTTTTATCATACAAACTACAGCAGACATGTTTTTAACATACAAACTTCAGCAGACATGTTTTTAACATGCAAACTTTTGTGTTTTTAACATACAAACGTCAGCAGACACGTTTTTTAACGAACAAACTACAGCAGACATGTTTTTAACATACAAACTTCAGCAGACACGTTTTTAACGTACAAACTTTAGCAAACATGTTCTTAAAGGCGCTGTATGTAAGAATGTGGCCAAAACGGTTACTGCACTCAAATTCAAATTACTGCCGCGAGTCGTGTCCGCCCCCCCTCCCCTACAGATTCGAAGTTGCTGGGCAGCGGCACGCTGGAGACTGATTTGTTTGCCCACGGGCATCGCCGCGTCCTTGATCTTCAGTTTTCCAGCGGACCATTCAAGCAAGTCCGGCTTCTCTGCTGCTAACGCTGCTGCCGGGATACAGCTGAGGAGGAGCCGGCTGCTAATGCTATGTACCGGGACACTGCTAATGCTGCTTGCCGTGCTGCTGTAGCTCAGTCGTAACTGTAACTGATGCTGAGACTCTACTGACTGTGTGACTGGTAGACGGCGGTGGGTGGCGCAACAGGCCAAAACACAAATTCAAAACATAAACATGATTTGCAGACTGCTAAAATGTTTTTCAAATGTGAATATTCTGGCTGTACTATTGTTGTCGGTCAGATCAGTATGTTATATGAACATTATTCCTTAAGGCCAAAACACACCGGCGGCATCATATGACGGCGGCGTCATTGACACGAGTCAAGTGCCACCCCAACACACACAAAAAGCGTCGCGCTGCAGGGCGTCAACCGGATTTCTATTGCACACTCCAGTCCGCGAGAGCTGGAAAGTACAAAATAGCGCTTTTTCAAGGGCACCGACGCTGGAAAATTAGGACAATAGCGTAAAGTGCCGTCGAGCCACCGCCGGTGTGGGTTTGTAAATAGAAAATAATGGGGGCGGTTGTTTTGACACGCGTCGTACAGCGCCGGTGTGTTTTGGCCTTTAGTCTCTGTGACATATTAGGATGACTATTTGCTTTAGATTTCTTACATATAGCTCCATGGATGTTTTTAACGTACAAACTTCTGTTTTTATGTACAAACTTCAGCAGACATGTTTTTAACGTACAAACTTCAGCAGGCAGATGTTTTCTCTCAGAGCTCCCACACAGCCAGCGAAGCCCAGGATGAAGGTGACTCCACCCACCACCAGGACCAACCAGACCGGGTCGAAGCCATGCAGCCGAGTCACCTGGGTCAGATCCAACAGGACTCCCTGTAAACCACATCAGACCAGTTCAAACCAGTTCAGGAGATGGAACTTCTACATATGAACATCATGTGATAATAAATATCATGTATAACATTTAAACAGTTCAGACTCTAATTATTTCTTATTATATATTATTATAGTTATTAAATATAAATATTAGTTTCATTGACGTGATGGTCACATGACTTTGTCTGAGTGTGTTCAGTCACCTTTTCGCTCCATGCCCAGAAACCAACGGCAATAAAGGCAACTCCAGCCAGCTGAACAGGAAGACACACACACCAGCGATTAGACTGATCCAGAGACCGGCATTCACTTCAATTCATGAACACAAAGACACACACCAGCGATCGGACCAATCCAACAGAGACCAGCATTCACACACATTCATGAACACAAGACTGTGTTTCATTGGTGCTCAAACACACCCTTATTGACTTCCCTTTGGGGAAATCCCCGCCGCCGCCATCAGAGTCGTTGTGTGAAATATTAAATTAACTTTGTGAGATGGACCTTGGAGATCTGTATTTACCATAATGCACTGCAGTTATGTATTCGATACATCAGTGGGGACGGTGACATTAAACTCCAGTGAAGAATGAGGAGATCTAAATTATAAAATAAAGTTTGTAAACATGCCGTTTGTGTGACATCATCACAATGAGTCCGTTCTGAAACAGACGACATCCCAAATTGGAGCAGGTAATGGCCATGTTGTAGTTCTGATGATTTATAAAGAGCAGTAACTGACGGTCCATCATGACGAGTACGACCGCTCCCCAGCCTGCTGTCCCCCGCCCGCTGTCCCAGTGTGACTCATACTGTTACAAAACATCAAGGGCAGAAAGGGAGTGGAACTACTAATGAAACACAGCAGAAGACGGACTGTTGAGAAAGACTTTATATTTCCTGCTCATCCACCACACAGGATGCCACTGACATCACTTCCTGTTAACTGACAGGCAGACAGGAAACAGCTGCAAGGCTCAGTGAATATGTGAACAGGTGTGACTCACCCAGAAGATGATGTTGTAGCTGAACATCAGGTATTTGTAGCAGCAGCTGACCTCACCGCTGTCATAGCGATAGTAGTACATCTGTCAGGGAGCAGTTATACACCGTAAATATATATATATTGTCAAATATTTCATTTAACACACTCTAGTTATACAGTTCATATTTATGCTGTCAAATATTTTATACAACACACTGTAGTTATACTGTCATATATTTTATATAACACACTGTATAATGTTCATAGATACTGTCCCACCTGACCCTAATGACTCACATTGTGACCTTAACGACTCTGAAACGAAGAGCTCACGTGAACCCTACGACTCTGCAAGGGTTTCCATCCACACAGGGTTTATAGCCTGCAACTTCATACCAGTCATTTAGAACTGAAGAAGCTTCTTGGATGAGAGGCCAAACGTCTTCAAGAAACACAAGCAAGTCCAGTTGCCTACGATATTAGCACTTACGAATATACTGATATATATATATATATATATATATATATATATATATAGATAGATAGATAAATCTATATCTATCTATCTATAACAGTATATCCGTAAGTGCTAATATACTTTTATATATATATATATGTATGTTATATACATATATATATATAGATAGATATATCTATATCTATATAACATACATACATATATATGTATATATATGTATGTATGTTATATATATATATATATATATATATAT
>NC_065524.1:41699101-41702839 GCF_006386435.1 Epinephelus moara | reverse complement strand
TTTACTTGTGTTATCTTTGACTAATGTTTAAATTTGTTTGATGATCTGAAACATTTAAGTGCGGAAAACATGCAAAAAAGTAAGAAATCAGGAAGGGGGCAAACACTTTTTCACACCACTGTATGTATGTATATATATATATATATATATCTATATATATATCCTGGGTGGGGGAGCCCTTCTGTGAGGAGTTTGCATGTTCTCCCCGTGTCAGCGTGGGTTCTCTCCGGGCACTCCGGCTTCCTCCCACAGTCNATATATATATACTGTCATATATTTTATATAACACACTGTATACTGTTCAGTCATATATTTTATATAACGTACTGTTGTCATATAAAACTGTAAACAGAAACAAGTAAACAATAATAGGCTACATGAATATTTAACCAGATATTTGAAGTTCAGATCAGGCGAACGTTAGCTTAGCTGAAGCTAATCTGTCTGCAACTCCGGAAGTAAGTTTGTTCGGGAATTTTCGGTTTCCTTCAGAAGTCCCGGATGAGTTCTCCTGACCCACCGGACCGGACGGTCCCGTTAATACCGGCCATTACCGGACCGTTTATGAAGAGTTTCGGTTTGTTCAGAGCTATCAGAAAACGGCTAATGTTAACTGTAAACTAAGCGGAGGAGATAACGGTAAAGGGAGTCAGCCTTACCTCGGGGCTCAGAGCAGACGGTAACGTTACCGTTAATGAAACCGGTAATGAAGAGTGTCCTCAGATGTCAGGTCTCAGATCAGTTACCTTGGGATCAGATGGTTTTTATTTAGTGTTTTTATTAAGTTTATTAAAGTTTAATCAAACAAATAAACAAACACACCCTGCTGCTACGACACTTCTTCTTCTTCTTCTACTACTACTTCCGCCTTTACTGCTGCCTCTGTTTCCACCAGAAAAAAACAAAACACAGCTGCTGCTGCTTCTTCTGTCTCAGTTACTGCTGGTGCACAGCTTTATTACCGCCACCTGCTGGAGAGTAGAGGAACTGCAGGGACAACACTACAGACTGTTAAATCTACAGATAGACACACCTGTGGTTCTACCTGTTCTCATTTAAATAGACACACCTGTGGTTCTGCTATCTAACTATCATCATGTAATTTAATGCTGCAGAATATAAATAATTAGGCCATTTGGAGAGTTTATTTTGTGTTTGGAGTCTGTAAAGATTCTGTTTTTTGTTTCACACTGTAAACATGGAGCAGTTTGATGAGAGTGAGGAAACGTTATCGTTTGTCGAGGAAGGTATGTTTTCTCTAATTTTTTTTATCTCTAAGCTCAGACTTGTTTACTCTGTTTACCTTTTTGTTTGCTTGTTTGAGAGGTTTAGGGTGAAACTTTGTTTTGTTGTCTTTGAATAAATCTTTGAACCTTGCCTGAATGACGGTGTTACCCTGAGCAGATAAAGTATTTTTACACTGTGGTACCTCAGTGACAGAGGTGGTCCACCTGTAGTCCACCTGTGGCCCACCTGTAGTCCACCTGTGGTCCACCTGTGGTGCACCTGTGGTCCACCTATAGTCCACCTGTTGTCCACCTGTGGTCCACCTGTAGTCCACCTGTGGTCCACCTGTGGTCCACCTGTAGTCCACCTGTGGTCCACCTGTTGTCCACCTGTAGTCCACCTGTGGTCCACCTGTGGTGCACCTGTGGTCCACCTATAGTCCACCTGTTGTCCACCTGTGGTCCACCTGTAGTCCACCTGTTGTCCACCTGTGGTCCACCTGTGGTCCACCTGTAGTCCACCTGTGGTCCACCTGTTGTCCACCTGTTGTCCACCTGTGGTCCACCTGTTGTCCACCTGTGGTCCACCTGTGGTCCACCTATAGTCCACCTGTTGTCCACCTGTAGTCCACCTGTTGTCCACCTGTGGTCCACCTGTGGTCCACCTGTGGTCCACCTGTGGTCCACCTGTTGTCCACCTGTAGTCCACCTGTGGCCCACCTGTAGTCCACCTGTGGTCCACCTGTGGTGCACCTGTGGTCCACCTATAGTCCACCTGTTGTCCACCTGTGGTCCACCTGTAGTCCACCTGTGGTCCACCTGTGGTCCACCTGTAGTCCACCTGTGGTCCACCTGTTGTCCACCTGTAGTCCACCTGTGGTCCACCTGTGGTGCACCTGTGGTCCACCTATAGTCCACCTGTTGTCCACCTGTGGTCCACCTGTAGTCCACCTGTTGTCCACCTGTGGTCCACCTGTGGTCCACCTGTAGTCCACCTGTGGTCCACCTGTTTGGTCCACCTGTGGTCCACCTGTAGTCCACCTGTGGTCCACCTGTTGTCCACCTGTTGTCCACCTGTGGTCCACCTGTTGTCCACCTGTGGTCCACCTGTGGTCCACCTATAGTCCACCTGTTGTCCACCTGTAGTCCACCTGTACTCCACCTGTTGTCCACCTGTGGTCCACCTGTTGTCCACCTGTGGTCCACCTATAGTCCACCTGTGGTCCACCTATAGTCCACCTGTTGTCCACCTGTGGTCCACCTGTAGTCCACCTGTGGTCCACCTATAGTCCACCTGTTGTCCACCTGTGGTCCACCTGTGGTCCACCTGTTGTCCACCTGTGGTCCACCTGTGGTCCACCTGTAGTCCGCCTGTAGTCCACCTGCACACCTGCAGCATGTTACCTGTATAAGTGAGCGTCATTAGTTCCTGTTTGTCAGTGTTGACGAACACTGATGTAATAATTCACCAGCTGACTGATGATGTCACTGACAGTCATTATGTTGATGAGCGGATTGACTCATGATCAATGGTTATTAATGATCGTCTGCTGATATAAACAGAAAGTCTGACGACCAATCAGAACGGTTGTAGCTCATTAATATGCAGACTAATGTGAGGAGACGACGGTGTCAGCAGTTCGTCCTTCAGTGAAGTATCCGTGACGACCGGCTGCCTGCATGTTAACGATGTGAGGAGCTTGTGAAGGTAACACTGCCACTCTTAACGAGGACGCTCTGGCCGAACACACTTCCTGTGAGACTGCTGAGGTCACAGGGTCACATGGTCCCGTTAAGAGAGACACGTGTGACTCAGACTGATGATCATCACCTCGACACAGGCGCTTGGTAATAGAGAAAATAAACGAGTTCTGATTAGAAGCGTCGACACAAATAGGATCAAACCTGTCATCAGTCTGTATGTGGCCAGAAGTATGTGGATGCCTGTTCTGATGATGAGTAAACGTGTCGCAGCAAAGAGTCAGAAACTGAATCACATCACACTCTGCAGCCTGAATCCTGCTGTTACCATGGAGACTGTGACCTGATGTTCTCTGTCACCATGGTAACGGAACAGACAAATTTCTGGGTAACTCTGATGTTTAGCTGCAGTTCGTCAAAGCAACACAAAACTAACAAACAGGATGTTTACGGATCATTTCACACTTCTCTACCACCACCACACACACACACGCGCACACACACACACACACACACACACGCACACACACTACGAGCGTGTCTGTTGGACCCTGATCACCGTCACACCTGATCCTCCATTCATTCATCATCTTCACTTCCTGTCATGAACCTCATGACCTCCTGTCCTCAGATAGTACCTATCTAACCTCAAACACAGCTGTAAGACCTAATATATATTTAGATTGCTTCTCCCCAATTTCTCTTCAAGAATTGACCGCAGTGATTTCTTCATCTAAATCATCAACGTGTCTCTTAGACCCCATCCCAACTAGGCTACTTAAGGAGGTCTTTCCTTTAGTTAACACTCATA
>NC_065524.1:41694122-41698118 GCF_006386435.1 Epinephelus moara | reverse complement strand
TAATTATTACTTTCATTAATGTTGTTGTAAGCTACTGTCATTACCTGCATATCTCTCTCTCTCTCTCTCTCTCTCTCTCTCTCATTGTGTCATGCGGATTACTGTTAATTTATCATGCTGATCTGTTCTGTACGACATCTATTGCACGTCTGTCCGTCCTGGAAGAGGGATCCCTCCTCAGTTGCTCTTCCTGAGGTTTCTACCATTTTTTTTCCCCGTTAAAGGGTTTTTTGGGGGGGTTTTCCTGATCAGCTGTGAGGGTCATAAGGACAGAGGGATGTCATATGCTGTAAAGCCCTGTGAGGCAAACTGTGAATTGGGATATTGGGCTTTATAAATAAAACTGATTGATTGATGTCCAGGTTCAGTCTGAACTTTAACCTGTGACAGGCTCTGTAATGTTCAGCCAATCAGAGACGGCAGAGGTGCAAGGCAAAGGTCAGGTGACCAACGGACGCAGACAGAGTCAGAACGCTGGTTTATTTATTTCGACTGAAGGAAGTTACTCAGCAAAGAAAAACTGTGAGGCTGATAATTCAGAGGAAGTGTCAGACCCTCTGTGTCCCTTCATCATTTCCTGATCAATACAAACATTTAACTGATGGATCAGCTGATGAAAGAAAACAAGATGACGACCTTCACATGACAAATAAAACTGAGCTGTCAGCCGTCAGTGGCACTTAACGTTCAAAACTTTATTAATATTAAAGGACTGTCACAGTCTGAGGTGTTCCTAATAAACTGAACATTGTTGACTGCGTGTCAGTGTGAACGTGTCTGTAAAACTGTGTGTGATGTGATCTGTTACTGTCACGCCCCCCCTCAAGCATACCATCACCGTCTCCATGGCAACAGGGCCGGCAGTATGACAGGTTACATAATGTTTGGAGTGTTTTGTGTTTTGAGTCGGAGCTGAGACACTTTTCCTTTTTGTCCTCAGACAGAAGAAACATGTTTACTTCAAACATAACAGACAAACAAACAAACAGAGGAGATGATCCGAGGTCTGCTGACGAACAGATAATCCTCGTTAATCCCACTGAGACCAGATGATGAGAGGAGGATCAACAAACCAACGACAGATTCACATTAAAGAAACATTCATAGATCTTTTCTGATGTGACGTGCTCTGGTTCCTCTGCAGAACCTGATCATTCTCTGATTCCTCTGCAGAACCTGAACGTTCTCTGGTTCCTCTGCAGAACAGAGACCCTAACCTGCAGCAGACACCTGCTGACCTCACCTGTCCGCAGGCACGTCAGTGAAAACAGACAGACGGACAGACAGATTCTTTTACAACAAAATAGATTTTATTTTTAATATTTTCTGTACAAAGTGTTCGTGTTCTGCAGAAACTGTCCGTCAACACTTCGACAAAACCCCCAACCGTCCCTGAACGCCTCGTCATCTGTCTGTCATACTGAAGGTCACACAAAAACCTCTTGTCCAATCACTGCACAGCAGCTCTGCGGCATCAGTCTTTGCTGGGCTGGGCGGCGAAGTAGAGCGCCATCAAGCAGTAGAGCGCCCCGCCCACCGTCAGCCCCATGGTGGACCGGTACAGCAGCCGGTCCATCAGCCCCTTCTTCAGGTGGATCGGCACGCCGTCTGACCTCTGACCACGAGAGAGACAGACAGACACAGGTTAACCTATGACATCATCACACAGGTCACCTTATGACATCATCACACAGGTCACATGACACTGAATAACACACCTGAGTAGAGCTCAGTCCACAGCTGAACCAGCATTCTAAATATGAAACTACAGGGAACCAAAGAAACTCACTCAAGATACTCTAGAACATCTTCAAGGACACCAAGAACATGTTTGAATACCCCCAGAACATCTTGAAGGAGTTCTAGAAAATCTTCCAGGACATCTAGAACATCTTAAAGTACCCCTAAAACATCTTGAAGGAGTTCTAGAACATCTTTAAGTACCCCTGGAACATCTTGAAGGAGTTCCAGGAAATCTTCAAGGACATCTAGAACATCTTTGAGTACCCCTAGAACATCTTCAAGGAGTTCTAGACAATCTTCAAGGACATCTATAATATCTTTAGGGGAATTCTAGGACATCTCAAAACATTTCTAGAACATCTTTGATTACCCCAAAACATCTTCAGGGAATTCTAGAACATGTTAAAAGAACTCAAAAACATCTTCAAGAAACAATGGAACATCTTTAAGGACCCGTTTTTCCTGCACAGAGGAATTTTCGTCACTCTTCACCAGTGTCAGAATGACGAGAACCGAAAATATAAACAGTTCAGATCCCGTCTGAATGTTTTTTTATAGTGACTGATCAGATGAAGCAGAATGTAAAGATCCAGTGGTCGGTTCTCTTCTCATCCACAGCCGTTATATTTCACGCATGGCGCTGGATGAGTCAGCTGAGCGGCGTTGTTTTGACGGGGCCTGAACGTTCCGCTGTGAAGTATGCATCAGTAAACCGTCTCATTAAATAAACACTGAATAACTGAACCGTGGAACATTACATTCTGCCTCCTGTTCCTCTCGTCTGAACCAGAGTAACAGAGTTCTGCAGGAATTATGTTTATTCTGAGGTCAGCGTTGCTCTGGTTCCCTCGTCACAAAGAACCAATCAGATTGTTCTGTTGGATTTTTGATTTTTTACAGAAAATCAACAAACATTTCTGATTCTTCAGGTTCAGCCAGATCATCTTCACTAATGACGGTCACATGACTGAACGTCACGACAGCGAGGCTTTAAAGTCGTGCTCTGATGACATTCTGATGACATTCCGTCATCTCAAATGTTAGAAAGGTTCAAAGGTCACAGTGGGGGTTTTACTGACGGAGAATAGAAGGTCAGAGTCTCTTCAACTCGTGTTAACACAGACCTCATTTCAGACAGGAAGTGCTAACATGCGAACTCGCTAACATGCTAACTCATTCCTGCAGAAATCAGGTGAGAACCCATCTATGTTCTGATCCCCCTTCACATGTGACATCACCCTGAAGGTGTACTGCAGCTTCCTGTCACCTGAGAGCTGCTGATGACATCACAGTTACCTGGAAGAGTTTCTGCAGGTCAGGGACTTTGTTGGCTCCCAGGTACTCCACCTGACTTCCTGTTTCAGACGCCAGTTTGGTCGGAGAGGCAAAGATGACTGGAGGACTGACAGATGGGACACCTGGACGCAGACCCTGAGGGGACGGACAGAGACATCATGGTGTTAATGGACAGACAGACAGATGGCCCGTGGAGACTGTTTAAATTAGGGCTATGACAAAATTTTCAGATCACTTTTTTGTTTTTGTTTTTTTAAATCATATCAGTTTCACAGTATTTGACTGTAATTTTGCTCGGGTTCGGCCCACTTGACATGCTGCTGGGGCCTATTCAAGTGCTGGAATTTGTTATTTACATGACAACGCCTAAACGCAACACAGGCTCCACTCCATTAGTGCCGTGCTCGGTTATAACTGTCTCAGACTTGGGTCGGCTTCGGTCAGGAAAATGCGGCCCGAGCCATGCTCTAGTGTGCTCACGTGTGTGTGTGTGTGTGTGTGTGTGTGTGTGTGTGTGTGTGTGTGTGTGTGTGGTTTTTCTTGATCAGCTGTGAGGGTCCTAAGGACAGAGGGATGTCGTATGCTGTAAAGCCCTGTGAGGCAAATTGTGATTTGTGATATTGGGTTTTATAAATAAAATTGATTGATTGATTGATTGATTATCATAATAATAATAACAATAATACATTTTATTTGTTAGGGCGCCTTTCAAGCCACTCAAGGTCGCCTTATAGCAAAGATAAAAAAGCATACATCAAACAAGAAACACAGCATACAAAACGCCTCTCTGAGCTTCTAGTTCAGTTACCCAGCCATAGTTTTCATAGTTTTATACAAACGGTGTCTGTCCCCCGACCACCTAAATTATTTAAATCTAAAATTAAACAAAGAGAAGTTGTGCATAACAACCTCATAAAAATTAAAACCTCTTCTGTGACAGAAAGACAAAACAGGAGA
>NC_065524.1:41681303-41691237 GCF_006386435.1 Epinephelus moara | reverse complement strand
CTGTACGACATCTATTGCACGTCTGTCCGTCCTGGAAGAGGGATCCCTCCTCAGTTGCTCTTCCTGAGGTTTCTACCGTTTTTTTTCTCTTTGGGGAGTTTTTCCTGATCAGCTGTGAGGATCATAAGGACAGAGGGATGTCGTATGCTGTAAAGCCCTGTGAGGCAAATTGTGATTTGTGATATTGGGCTTTATAAATAAAATTGATTGAATAGAAATTGAAAACATCATACAAATACATTAAAATAGAGGGGAAGACACTAAGACAGTGTAAGAACATAGTGCATTTGATCAGGTGGAATGGGCAAGTCTGAACAGATGTGTTTTGAGTTTGGATTTGAACAGATTGACAGATGTGATGTTGCGGAGGTCAGGGGGGAGTGAATTCCAGGGCTGGGGAACAGAGCGGCTGAATGCTCTGCTCCCCATGGTTGCCAGGCGGGCGGGGGGAACGGAGAGGTGGATGGAGGAAGAGGATCTGAGTGTGCGAGCAGGTGTGGCAATGTGGAGGAGGTCAGACAGGTATGGAGGAGCGAGGTTGTGTGAATGGCCTTGAAGGTGAGCAGTAAAATCTTGTATTGGATACGGTGTGTGATGGGGAGCCAGTGGAGCTGCTGCAGGACGGGTGTGATGTGGTGAGTGGATGGGGTCCTTGTGATGATATGAGCTGCTGAATTCTGTACCAGTTGTAGTTTATGGAGAGTTTTTTGTGGAAGACCGAACAGGAGGGAGTTGCAGTAGTCAAGCCAGGAGGTGACGAGACTGTGGACCAGAATGGCAGCTGTGTGAGGTGTGAGAGAGGGGTGGAGGCGGTTGATGTTGCGGAGATGGAAGTAAGCTGACCGGGTTATGTGATTGATATGAGAAGTGTAGGAAAGTGTGCTGTCAAAGATGACACCCAGACTCTTGACCTGTGGGGAAGGAGAAATGGAAGAGTTGTCAATAGATAATGTGAAACTGGGGGATTTGGATAGGGTGGTTTTAGTGCCAATGAGTATAATTTCTGTTTTGTCGCTGTTTAATTTGAGGAAGTTGGGTGAAAACCAGGATTTTATTTCAAGGAGACAGTCAGTGAGGGAGGAAGGTGGGAGGGTGGAGTCGGGTTTGGTGGAAATATGGAGCTGGATGTCATCCGCATAGCAGTGGAAGTGGATGTGATGTTTCCGGAAGATGTAGGGGGAGTAAGTAAATGATGAATAGCAGGAGCCCCAGGACAGAGCCCTGGGGCACACCTGCAGTGACTGGGAGTGGTAGTGATGTGAATGATTTGAGTTGGATGAACTGAGTGCAGCCAGAGAGGTAGGATTTGAACCAGTTGAGGGGTGTGTGTGATGCCAATAGAGAGGAGTCTGTCCAGGAGGGTGGTGTGTGAGATGGTGTTGAAGGCCGCACTCAGGTCAAGCAGGATGAGGATGGATAGGAGACCGGAATCGGCTGCCAGGAGGAGATCATTGGTGATTTTGAGTAGTGCCGTTTCAGGACTGTGTAGAGGGCGGAAACCAGACTGGAATTGATCAAAAAGATTATTGCGGGAAAGGTGGGAAAGGAGCTGAGAGGCAACAGTTTTTTCAAGTATCTTTGAGAGAAATGGAAGATTGGAGATGGGACGGAGGTTATTGTGGTTATTGGGATCTGCGCCAGGTTTCTTGAGTATTGGGGTGACAGCAGCTGTTTTGAGGGGTGAGGGAACAATTCCAGTGATGAGGGAAGAATGGATTATGTGCGTGATGAGAGGGGCCAGAGAGGTAACGGTGGCTTTAACAAGAGCAGTTGGAAGGGGGTCTAACTGGCAAGTTGATGATTTGGATTTTTTGATAAGACTAGTGGTTTCGAAAACAGAAGGTAGAGCAAATGCTGAGAGGGACTGGGAAGGGGACACAGAGGGAAATAAGGAAGATGAATTGTGAGAGGAGCTGGGAGCAAGTTGTTGATGGATGTTATTAATTTTAGCAGTAAAAAAAGATAGAAGGGTATTACAAAAGGCAGTAGAGTACATCTGTGGAGGAAGAGAGTCTGGAGGTTGCGTAATGTTGCTGAGGAGTGAAAACAGGGTCCTTGAGTTACCGTCGTTTGAGTTGATGAAACCGGAGTAATAGGAGGATTTAGCCTGTGAGATGCAGTCCTTATAGTGGAGAATGTGGTTGTGATATATTTCCTTGTGCACAGTGAGATCAGTCTTATTGTAGAGGCGTTCCAGTCGGTGTCCTTTGGATTTAAGTTGTCTGAGAGCGGGAGTGAACCATGGTGAGGAGCGGGTGAAAGTGACAGATCTGGTTTTGAGTGGGGCAAGATTATCCAGGAGATTATGAAGACTGTTGTTGTAATGGAGTAGCAGTTCATCAGGGGGTGGAAAAGCTGTCTGCGTTGGGGAGGGAGTTAATGCCAGAGGAAAGAATGTCCAAATTAACGTCCTTAACGGAAAGAAATAGTGCATGGGAGATTGATTTTGGAAAGTGCAAGGTTGGCGTTGAAGGAAACTAACATGTGATCAGAAAAGGGGAGGGGAATTGCCTTACAGTCGACAGGAGAGAGACCAGAACGGCATATTAAATCGAGAGTATGTCCTTTTGAATGTGTTGGGAAATTGATGAGTTGCTGGAGTCCAAAACTGTCAATGCAAGATGTAAAATTTCTGGTGAGAGCGTTGGTGATATTGTCCATGTGGATATTGAAGTCTCCCAGGAGTAATATGTCTGGAGAGAGTGTGGAAAGATGTGTCAGGAATTGTGCAAAGTCATTTAAAAACTCCTTATTTGGTTTAGGGGGACGGTACACGGTGGCAGCGATGGTGGGGATGGGGCCAGATAACTGTGAGGTGATGGACCCAAATGTGTGGTAGGCATGGGTAGAAACCGGCAGGACTTTCCACTTCTCACGGTAGAACATCGTGAGACCTCCTCCCCTGCCAGAGTCACGCGGTAGACAGCTATAAATAAATCCGGGGGGAGTGGATTCATTAAGTGGAGTAAAATCATTAGGCAGTTGCCACGTTTCTGTTAAACAGAGAAAATCAAGCTTATGGTCCGTGATAAGATCCTGTATGAGCTGACCCTTGCTCTTGAGCGAGCGGATGTTTAACAGTCTGAAATTGGCATTGGTGTTATCATGCTTGTGAGATGAGGAGGCAGGGGCACCCAGTTTTATGTAGGAGACGTTATTTTTATTTACAGCTTTGAAAGTGGACTGAGGGCGGAAGGGTCTGACAGTTACAATGGTCGCAATGGGGAAAGCAGCAGCAGAGGGGTGTAGTGACAGCAGGGGCCTGTAGGGGGAGTAGACGGAGACAGTGGTACACTGAGAAGGCACAGTAGAAGAAGAGGGAGGGACGTGTGTGTGTGTAAACAGTCAGTCACGTGGGTATGAGTGGACAGCGTGCTGCAGGTTGGCTTTTAACATGTAGCTGCCGAGTCTGTTTGGATGGATACCATCGGGTTTTAACAAGGATTGGCGATTCCAGAAGTTGAAATTATCTATGAAGCCTACACTGAGTGCCCTGCAGACAGACTGGAGCAAGGTGTCGAGCTGGAGGACTCTGCTGAACTTTTCTATCCCATGATAATGATCATTATCACTATTATTATTATTATTATTATTATTATTATTATCATTATTATTATCAATCATTATTGTTATTATTATTATACTATTATTATCACTATTATTATTATCATTATCATTATTATTATTATTATCATATTATTATTATCATCATCATCATCATCATTATTATCATTATTAGTAGTAGTAGTAATAGTATTATCATTATTATTATTATTAATATTATCATAATTATTATATCATCATTATAATCATTATTAATATATTCTTCTTCTTATTATTATCATATTTATTATATCATCATTATATCATTTTTATCATTATCATTATTATTATCATCATTATTATCATTATCAATTTTATTATATTATCATTATTAGTATCATTATCATTATTATATTATCATTATCATCATTATTATTATTATTATCATTATTATTATTATTGTTATTATCATTATAATCATCATCAATACATTATTATAATAATCATTATATTATTATCATCATCATCATCATTATTATTATCATCATTATTATTATTTTTATTATTAGTAGTAGTAGTATTACTATATTATCATTATTATTATTATCATCATTATCATCATTATTATTATTATCATCATTATCATCATTATTATTATTTTTATTAGTAGTAGTAGTAGTATTACTATATTATCATTATTATCATTATCATCATTATTATTATTATTATCATCATCATTATTATTTTTATTAGTAGTAGTATTACTATATTATCATTATTATTAGCATCATTATCATTATATTATTATTATTATTATTATTATTATTATTGTTATCATTATAATCATTATTAATACATTATTATTATAATCATTATATTATTATTATCATCATCATCATCATCATCATTATTTTTATTAGTAGTAGTATTACTATATTATTATTAGCATTATTATTAATATATTATTATCATTATTATTATTATTGTTGTTATTATCATTATAATCATTATTAATACATTATTATAATCATTATATTATTTATCATCATCATCATTATTATTTTTATTAGTAGTAGTATTACTATATTATCATTATTATTAGCATTATTATTAATATATTATCATTATTATTAGCATCATTATCATTATTATATTATCATTATTATTATTATTATTATCATTATTATCATCATTATTATTATTATTATTAATATTATCATTATAGTCATTATTAATACATTATTATTATAATCATATTATTATCATCATCATCATCATTATCATCATTATTATTATTTTTATTAGTAGTAGTAGTAGTAGTAGTAGTATTACTATATTATCATTATTATTATTATTATCATGATTTTTAGTCAGAATTAAGAGAATGAAAACAGAAGGGTTATTGTTGGTTGAGCAAATGTTTAATTAATATATTTAAAAGCATTTTATTAATGAAGTTTGTGTAAAAAGTTTCCTCTTAGAAAATAACTCCGATAATAAAGACGAGATTTGTATTTGTATTATTATTTTTCCACTGGTTATGTTTAATTTTTTAATATCATAGATTATTAAATGTACGATGAATGATACCATCACAGTAAACATAAAAACCAAAACTTCACTGCAGCCTGAGGTCCATTTACTATCTCAACACAAACAGACTTTAGACATGAATATAAATATTACCCATAATTCATCACTGTATATGTGACAGATCTGTCACAGAGAGTCACACATCAATCTTTTTTATATTTATAGATTTTATACTTTATATAAAAACCAGCAGGTCATGTAGTTTAAAATAGAAATTGACTGCAGTCTGCAGTAAAACGCTACACTCTCACATTAATATTATTAGTTTATTTTTATCATGTATCTAGGTCTGAATCACCTGTCGGGCCCAGCCCTCTCTGGGGGCCCCTCCCACACCAGGGGCCCCTCCCACACCAGGGGCCCCGGTATTTTCAGTCTGTCTGTATTTACGTCCCTGCTACAACAGGGGACACACGATGACAGCAGCACGTCACCTGTATCAGCTGATATCAGCTTTAAACTGATCCATCAGAATCAGACAACATGATTTTTATTATCAAATACAGTGACTGAACATTATTATATTATTATTATATTATTATAAATATTATTATATCAGCGTGACCTCACTTTGACACCACGTGACTCATTAACAATAATAAAGGTCTCTGATTATAAAAACTTTGTTTCTGTCGCAGCTCAAATTTTATATTTTCATTAAATTCAGAGTTTAAACTTCAGGACGACCGACGGTTTTTACTTCCTGTTGTCCTGAACGTCAGCCACGACTCAGCTCGACTTGACTGGTCAGAGTTCAGCAGCGTGAACTCATCTGCGTGTGTGCGTGTGTGTGTGTGTGTGTGTGTGTGTGTGTGTGTGCGCGTGCGCCAGCGTTGAGAGGGGTATTCCAGAAAGCAGGTTTAGTGAAAACTCTGAGTGTGTTAACCCTGAAATGAGGGAAACTCTGGGTTTTCAGCTCCAGACAGAGAGGTAAATCAAACTCTGAGTCAATCACCATGGCAACTGACTCTGTGAACCTAACCTGCTCGCTGGCAGGTTTTCTATAAGAAACCCTGAGTTCACCCTGTCTCCTCCCTACTGCTGAGCCTGAAGCAAGCTGGCAAACACACATGGGTTGTTCATATGTAGGCAGAATTAATTCACAATGCTTTACGCTGGGAGAGGATCTTCAGATCTTCTTCTTCTTCAGCCACACATATCAAATCTGACACACCACAGATGTGCGCTGTCATCAGAGCAAATGTGCATCACGCTATGTTTTTTTGCCAATGGTAGCTTTTTATATGATATTGGTGGCCTACAGTACATAATGACATAGCCACTGTACGAGGTTATTGAAGCTACTTTGTTTAATAAATCAAATATGAATCAAACTAAAGGAAGGTACAGTCATGGCCAAGTCAAATGTGCCTTACCTGTTTGAATGATGTTTTTATATTTAATTTGAAGCTGCTTCCAAGTGTGTTTTTCCCCTGTGAGATTGAATCTACATGAACATCAGATTTTATTCAAAACCACTTTCTCACCTGTAAGCTATGATTTTAATTAAGTGTGGTTAAATGTAAATTAATGGCAGGGCTCTCAGGTTTTGATGTCAGTTCAGAGTGAGATTATTGCTGGGTGGTGAAAGAGGGGAGGGGGGGGGTTCTTGGTTATGATAGTTTTTAAAGGATTCAAATAAGTCATCAACCATCTATATGTGCTTAAAATAGCTGCTGAAATTAGCAAGGATTCTTTTTAAAAAACAATTGGGGGGGCATTTTGCCTTAAACTGACAGGACAGCTAAGCGTGAAAGGGGGAGAGAGACAGAGGGAGTGACATGCAGCAAGGTGCCACAGGCCGGAGTCGAACCTGGGCCGCTGCGGCAAAAGCCATATGGGACGCCTGCTCTATCCACTGAGCCAACAACATCCCATCAAAGCTGATATTGCTTGCTAAATTTCCCATGATGCCTCTCTCTCCTTGGCAGCTTTAGTGCTGTTACTGTGGTTATGAAATATATGCTCATATTCACCGTAGCCATTCATGAGCACCTCCAAGTCCACAGGTGTAAAATAAGTTGATCACTTTTTCTCTCCAGTTGCCATGGTGACTCCAGGTATCGGGGCTCCACTGATGATGGCTTTTTATTGTGGTTGTGCACGTGCTTAACTCAAGGTGTACCTACTCAGAGTTGACTGAACTAATTCATGTCAGCTGTTCTGGAACCTGATACTCAGAGTTTCCCAGCTCAGGGTAAGTCAAGTCAGAGTTTGTTGAGCCTCCAACCTGGAATAGGCCCTCAGGTCGTCAGTTGGAAACTCATCCTGACGATCAATAAACAGAGTCGACTGACAGTTTGGCGCCTCAGGCAAAGCTTCAGGTCAGAGTAAACGTTTGAGTGAAGAACAAACATCAGTTATTGATCAGTTATTGATCCTTCTGATCGTTCCTGATGGCGTCTGACTGGTCTGACTCAAACAGGTAATCACTAATCAGAAGAGTCATTGATAGATGTTCTGTTGTAGAGTTATTGATTATCGGTCTGTGTGAACTGATCTCAGTAAAGTAAACATTTGATCTGTTTGTTTACTCTCAGTGTTTACACAGTTTGTTTACTCTGAGTAAACATTTTAAAACAAACAACATTTTCACAAACTGTCAGAAAAAATAAAAATGATCATTTACAGATAATCACTAAGCGCATTGGTCCTCATCAGACAGAGACATGTTCTCTGTTTTTAGACTCATTGTCAAGGTTTTGATCAGCTTTAAATGATCGATCACTTACATGAGACGATGATCAGCTGATTGATCAGTAACAATAATGATTTCAGACCTGACGTCACCAAAAAATGAATTACCTATCGATCAATAACACAGACAGCTGACAGAGGTGATCGATCACTGATCATCAATAACACAGACAGCTGACAGAGGTGATAGATCACTGATCTCACTTATTGATTAACCGCAGGTTGTGTCTGTTAGCATTAGCATCAGGTGCTAACAAGGTCACGCGCAGTTCCGGACTCACCTGCGGGCTGTAGGCGGCGGCGGGAGCTCCGGTAAGGCGCTGCGTCACTCCGTTCAGTTTGTAGTACATGTCTGACTGCGGTCACACACCTGGACTCACCTGAGCACGAGACGGTCTGACCTGTTCACACCGGAGACACGAGCTCACCTGCTGCTGCGCTGCTGACGGCACTGTACTGCGTGGTGACGTCAGAGAGGCACAGAAGGACCCGACGCAGAAGGAAGTACGTCATCTGCCTGATCGAAAAAAAGAAACCATAGGCCTACACCTTATCGATACACAGAGTGATCGATCATTTCATGTGTTCATACTGGTGTTATTGATAATTTCATGTGTTCATTTCAGAGTTATTGATCATTCTATGTGTTCATATCAGAGTTATTGAGAATTTAATGTGTTCATATTGGAGTTATTGATCATTTAATAAGATAAGATACACCTTTATTGATCCCATAATTGAGAAATTCCAGTGTTACAGCAGTCAAGGAGAAAGAGTCAGATTAAAGATTTCAAAAATTCAAAAATTAATGTGTTCATATTGGAGTTATTGATCATTTAATGTGTTCATATTGGTGTCATTGATCATTCCATGTGTTCATAGCTCTGTGTGTGTGTGTGTGTGTGTGTGTGTGTGTGTGTGTGTGTGTGTGTGTGTGTGTGTCTGTGTCTGTGTCTGTGTGTCTGTGTCTGTGTCTGTGTGTGTCTATGAATTAATGCATGAATGAATGAATGTATGAATGGTGTGACTGGTTAAAGGCTCAGATCAGATTTTTTTTTCCATCTCTGCCTCACAAACAGGAAGGAAGTAGTTTTTTTGTGGTTGAAAACAAAAGAATGAACACATGAACCAAACAACTGGATACAAAAACAGTTCAGGCGTCGATCAATAATAAAAAGTACGAGTCGTCTGATCGATACTCGTCAGGTTAAAAGGTCTGTGGAGCTTTGGTTTGAGCTCTGCAGTGTTTCACACCATATAAGAAGAAAAAGTGTCATCAGTGAGATAATTCACACTTCAAATGTCTCCAACACTTCCAGTTCCTGTCTCAGAGTCTGCTGTTGCCGTGGAAACTGTGGACAGTGTCCAGCCTGTCCCAGCAGACCCAGTAACATCACAGCCTGCTGGTTTAACCCCTGACAGTCCAGTTCATGTCAGACGCTGGTCCTGAAGGGGGCGCTACAGGAAACAGCAACATGTGAGGAACAGGAAGTAGATCAGCTGATGTCCAAAGGGAAGCATCCTGAAGGAGACGAGGTGTCCACGTGTTCACAGAGAACATCTGACAACCACTCGTCTGTTTCACAGATCAGTTCTTTAAAGGAACCGTGATGTTCCCGCAGAACTCAAAGTCAAAGTTAAATAAATAAATAATCATAACATTAAATAAGTAGTAATATCACATGAATAATAATTAAACAATTAATAATTACATAAACAATAATCAAAGGAGTAATAAGTCATAATTTAATAATTAAAGGGAAGTTCGTCCACTTTTATAGAAAAAGATAAAAACCACAAAGATTTGAATCTTAAAATGAACTGAATCTTTTTTCTGAGAAGAAAACAAAGACTGTCTGTGTGTGTGTGTGTGTGTGTGTGTTATAATATATATATATATAGACCTCTGAGCAGTGAGACCTCTGAGCAGGTGACTCCTGACAGCTTGTCCAACACTCAGCAGCCATGGGCTCCTCTAAACAGCTGCAGCATTCTGAACACTCAGAGACCTGATGAAGACTAGAGGAAGATAAACAGCCGCAGCACTGTGAACACTCAGAGACCTGATGAAGACTAGAGGAAGATAAACAGCCGCAGCACT
>NC_065524.1:41672117-41680683 GCF_006386435.1 Epinephelus moara | reverse complement strand
TGAGACAGAGGGACACCTGTCCACTTGCTACAGACGGAGGTGGACGGATGAGACAAAGGGACACCTGTCCACCTGTTACAGACGGGGTGGACGGATGAGACAGAGGGACACCTGTCCACTTGCTACAGACGGGGGTGGACGGATGAGACGAAGGGACACCTGTCCACCTGTTACAGACCGGGTGGACGGATGAGACAAAGGGACACCTGTCCACCTGTTACAGACGGAGGTGGACGGATGAGACAAAGGGACACCTGTCCACCTGTTACAGACGGGGTGGACGGATGAGACAGAGGGACACCTGTCCACCTGTTACAGACCGGGTGGACGGATGAGACAAAGGGACACCTGTCCACCTGTTACAGACGGAGGTGGATGGATGAGACAAAGGGACACCTGTCCACCTGTTACAGATGGGGTGGACGGATGAGACAAAGGGACACCTGTCCACCTGCTACAGACAAGGGTGGACGGATGAGACGAAGGGACACCTGTCCACCTGTTACAGACGGGGGTGGACGGATGAGACAAAGGGACACCTGTCCACCTGTTACAGACGGGGGTGGATGGATGAGACAGAGGGACACCTGTCCAACTGTTAGAGATGGGGTGGACGGATGAGACAAAGGGACACCTGTCCACCTGCTACAGACGGGGGTGGACGGATGAGACAAAGGGACACCTGTCCACCTGCTACAGACGGGGTGGACGGATGAGACAAAGGGACACCTGTCCACCTGTTACAGACGGGGTGGACGGATGAGACAAAGGGACACCTGTCCACCTGTTACAAACGGGGTGGACGGATGAGAAATCCACAATGGACGCCCTGAAGAGGAGCCAGCTGAAGGTTAGGCCATGCCCCTCACAGTCCCTCGACCTAAACATCATTTAACATGTGTGGATAGAGCTCAAAGAGCAGAGCAAACAAGAACTGAGAGACTCTGAAGAAGAAGAAGAAGGGGGCGCTACTGAGCACTGACCCTGCAGGGGACCCAAACTTTGGCTTCAGGACCTTTTTTTTTGTTATTTTGAAACTGTAAAAGATTAAATTAAAAGTTTAATCTTTATTAAAATATTAAAGAAATGTTTCATCTTTAACTTCATGACTTTTATAGATCAGTTCTTCTACTCACAGTAAACAAAAGTTTGACCAGGGGAGCCCAAACTTCTACATGACTCTGTAGGTTTGTGTCCTCCTCATATCTCGAGAAGCGTTCATCAGATCTGCTTCACACTCAGCAGGTGTATTTCTGGGGACCCAAACAGAACAGTCCCTACAGCATTCAACAACAGATGATCAAAGACGGACCGGAGATATTATATCGTGGTAAACTCAAATATTTTAAGCGTCAGTGACGTAACTTTTGCAATTAAAGATTTTGTTCTTGGACTGAAGGAAGTGCGGAACTCTACAGAGTCAAACATGAGGTCACAGCGAGCCATCGGCGGATCACTGACTGCAGGTCATGTTGGATATACTGATGTTACAGCCGAACTCTTCTTCACTTTCCCGGAGTCAACAGGACAGGGTCTTACAGGATCAGAGACACTCTGCTGCAGCAACTCAAAGTGTGAACATTCTCCATACTAACCTTTAAAACTAACAACGTTACCGCCGGTAAAATACCTCTGCTAACAAAACCCATCCTCAACTTTATAAACACAGTGGTTCAAGAAAGTGACTAATTAAAACTTCCACTGACTGTATTTATTTTATTCTGACTGTAAGTAGCTGCGACTCATGTGAGTGATGTGACTATGTCACGGCAGGTGACAGGTGTGTTCCTCAGGACCTAAAGAAGAGAACAGTTAACTATGAAGTTGTTTGTATGAGCAGTTCTCGAGAGTTCAGATCAGACACTGAACTGGTTTAATTCATGCTGAATAATAAAAACCACCAAATTCACAGCACTGAAATATTTTACTTTGAAAATCGTCACCTTTGTTGCTGCCGTCCTCATCAGATACATGACGGACTGAACGCAAACATAAATCTGTGATAAGAACCAGATATTAGACCAATCACATCTGTTAAAACATCTACTGATCAATTCATCCATTCATTTTCATCATCTTATCAGGGACCGGGTCTTGTCCTCCAGACATCCCTCTCCCCAGCTCCGTCCTCCAGCTCCTCCTGGAGGATCCCGAGGTGTTCCCAGACCAGATGAGATCTATAATCCCTCCAGTGTGTTCTGGGTCTGCCCCGGGGCCTCCTACCAGCTGGACCAGGCGGATCCTGATCAGATGTTGAACCACCTCAACATGAAGGAGCAGTGGCTCTACTCCGAGCTCCCTCCAGATGTCTGACTCCTCCCCCTATCTCTCAGGCTGAGCCCAGACACCCTACAGAGGAAACTCATTTCAGACGCTTGTATCTGTGACCTCATTCTTTCAGTCACTACCCAGAGCTCATGACCATAGGTGAGGGTTGGGACGCAGATGGAACCACATCATCTGCAAATAACAGAGACGCAATTCTGAGGTCCCCAAACCATACCCCTTCCTCCCCCTGGCTGCACCTCGAGATCCTCTCCATGAAAATCACAAACAGGATGGAACAACACCCACTGAGTTTGATGACACAGCTCTCGGCGACTCGCACAGGGACCGGATGGATAGCAGTGACCCTGGTCCCTTGTATTCCTGCAGGAATACTGCAAGATCTGAAATATGTCTGCTAACATGTTGTACAGCGACAGTCCTCTGAAATACGTCTGCTAACATGCCATACGGCGACAGTCCTCTGAAATATGTCTGCTAACATGTCGTACGGCGACAGTCCTCTGAAATATGTCTAACATGTCGTATGGCGACAGTCCTCTGAAATACATCTGCTAACATGTCATACGGCGACAGTCCTCTGAAATATGTCTGCTAACATGTCGTACGGCAACAGTCCTCTGAAATATGTCTAACATGTCGTATGGTGACAGTCCTCTGAAATACGTCTAACATGTCATACGGCGACAGTCCTCTGAAATATGTCTAACATGTCATACGGCGACAGTCCTCTGAAATATGTCTAACATGTCGTATGGCGACAGTCCTCTGAAATACATCTGCTAACATGTCATACGGCGACAGTCCTCTGAAATATGTCTAACATGTCGTACCGTGACAGTCCTCTGAAATATGTCTAACATGTCGTACCGTGACAGTCCTCTGAAATATGTCCAACATGTCGTACGGCGACAGTCCTCTGAAATACATCTGCTTACATGTCGTACGTTGATCGTTCACAGTGTTCAGTTTATCAGTTCCTTTTCTTTTTGTCAGGTAAATAAAAATTCAAGTTCCAACAGTTAGATGAACATTAATGTGACTCTTAAAAAGCTGATGGGACATCGCTGCCACCGGCATTTAAATTCTCCACAGAGTGACAGTCAGCTGATCAAGGTCATGTTGTATCCATGTCAGCAGCAATGTTGCTCAGTTGCTCGTTGGTCAGTTGATGAACTCGGCAGACAGGCTGTGGGTGCAGCGGGCGGAGCGCACCTTGAGCTCGTGGTAGCACTGGATGAAGCTGTGGTAGATGAAGGTGATCGGCAGCGCCAGCAACACGATGCCGCTCACCACGCAGAGGCCACCCAGCACACGGCCCGCCACCGTCACTGGGTACATGTCCCCGTATCCCACTGTCGTCATAGAGATGATCACCCACCAGCAGGCAGCGGGGATGCTGGCATAGTCCTGGTTTCCGGTCTCCAGGTCCAGGCCATGCTCCAGCAGCTGGGCCAGTGCGCTGAAGATCGCCATGGCGACACAGATGAAGATCAGCAGCATCATCATCTCGCGATAGCAGCGCCGCAGCGTCAGTCCAAGCGTCTGCAGGCCTAGGAAGTGACGAGCCAGTTTGATCACCCAGAAGATTCGCATGATGCGCAGGACGCGCAGTGTGACGCCGGCCCGCTGCAGCTGGGAGTTCTCCCCCGTCAGGATCGTCATGGTAACAGAGACATAGTACGGCGTGATAGCCAGCAGGTCGATGATGTTCAGAGGACAACGGACAAACTCACATTTGTCCCGAGACACAAGGAAACGGACGATACACTCCGCTGTGAACCAACCAATACACACCGCCTCAATGATCCTGCAGTGAAAGACAGACAGAGGACCAATCAAAGACAGGGAACAGAGACAGAGGACTAATCAGAGACAGGGGACAGACAGAGGACTAATCAGAGACAGGAGACAGACAGAGGGCCAATCAGAGAGAAGACAGAGACAGAAGACCAATCAGAGAGAGGATAGACAGAGGATCAATCAGAGACAGGGGACAGAGACAGAGGACCAATCAGAGACAGGGGACAGAGACAGAGGACCAATCAGAGACAGGAGACAGACAGAGGACCAATCAGAGACGTGGAACAGAGACAGAGGACCAATCAGAGAGAGGACAGACGGAGGACCAATCAGAGATGTGGAACAGAGATAGAGGACCAATCAGAGACAGGGGACAGACAGAGGACCAATCAGAGACAGGAGACAGACAGAGGACCAATCAGAGACAGGGGACAGAGACAGAGGACCAATCAGAGACAGGGGACAGAGACAGAGGACCAATCAGAGACAGGAGACAGACAGAGGACCAATCAGAGACGTGGAACAGAGACAGAGGACCAATCAGAGAGAGGACAGACGGAGGACCAATCAGAGATGTGGAACAGAGATAGAGGACCAATCAGAGACAGGGGACAGACAGAGGACCAATCAGAGACAGGAGACAGACAGAGGGCCAATCAGAGAGAAGACAGAGACAGAAGACCAATCAGAGAGAGGATAGACAGAGGATCAATCAGAGAGAAGACAGAGACAGAGGATCAATCAGAGAGAGGATAGATAGACAGAGGACCAATCAGAGACGTAGAGCAGAGACAGAGGACCAATCAGAGAGAAGACAGACAGACAGAGTGCCAATCAGAGACATGGAACAGAGACAGAGGACCAATCAGAGAGAAGACAGACAGACAGAGGACCAATCAGAGAGGTGGAACAGAGACAGAGGACCAATCATAGACAGGGGACAGACAGAGGACCAATCAGAGAGAAGACAGAGACAGAAGACCAATCAGAGAGAGGATAGACAGAGGGATCAATCAGAGAGAAGACAGAGACAGAGGACCAATCAGAGACAAGACAGACAAACAGAGGACCAATCAGAGACGTGGAACAGAGACAGAGGACCAATCAGAGAGAAGACAGACAGACAGAGGACCAATCAGAGACATGGAACAGAGACAGAGACCAATCAAAGAGAGGGGACAGAGACACAGAGACAGAGACCAATCAAAGAGAGGGGACAGAGACAGAGGACCAATCAGAGACGTGGAACAGAGACAGAGGACCAATCAGAGAGAGGGGACAGACAGGGTGACCAATCACACAGAGGACAGAATATAAACAGAGAACATACTGACTCTCAGTCTGCACCCTCAGGTGTCCCCAGTCCTACCTGTGCTGGTCCAGGGTCTCAGCGGTCTTCCAGTCCGGTAAGGTGCTGGCACACAGCATCACCATGGAAATGATGACAAACAGCATGGACACTGAGGCGAGGACCTGTGCCACCAGGGAGGACGTGGGCTCCTCGAATGTCCTCCGTATCGTCTCCAGCCAGCGGCTCTGCGGCTCCTCAGGACATCGGAACTCCTCCTCAGGGAAGAAGTGGACGAAACAGTCGGACATGCGGTCGTCGAGGCGCCGCTGGCAGCAGGGCTGCAGGTCGGAGCTCTCCAGGCCCCAGTACAGCATCTCATTGTAGAAGGACAGCTCACACATGTGTGGAACGAAGCGCAGCTTCCCATGCTGCACATACAGCATGATGAAGCTGAAGGCCTCCGAGTGGCGGTCGAAGAAGAACTCGTTTCTGTCGCGGTCGTAGTCGTCACAGAGCTCCAGCAGTTCACTCTCCGACACACAGCGGTGCAGCCGGCTGAGCCTGCTCAGAGGGAGGCGCTTCATCAGCTCCGCAGAGAAGGAAAACCGCCGCCCGCCGACATTCAGGGTGCAAAGACTGTTGCCGAACTTCATCCTTGTTTTCTTACAAACTCAGACGTGTCTGGACTGTTAGAAACTCCGCCTGAATCTGGACTCCATCCTTTGTTATAAACTCAAGACCTCCAACTGCGTCCAGACTCTGTCTTCCATCTGAAGCAGTTTCGTCTCACCAACTTCCTGTTTTCAATTGTGTACAGGAACTCTTTGCCTTTGGAGCCTGAAAGACATAAAAATGTTTCAGTGACCAAGAACAACAACAACAACAACAATGTGAGGAGTCTTATTTCGGACCTACATAGACTTTAAATGATCTCTTACATGTTTTAATGTTCCTGAAGACGTCGTCCTGTGACATCAGAGACAGACGGACAGATCTAGGATCAGACGCCCGGAAAGATCCAGGATCAACTGTGACCACACACTGTGTGTTTAAATTCACCTGATGAAGCAGCAGCTCATTGTTTCTAAAGTCTCGTCGGAGGATCCTGTCGGACTTCTGCTGTGTTTCCCTCTCTGTTGAATCTGAGACTGAAGAGCAGCAGCAGCTCCTCCTCCTCCTCCTCCTCCTCCTCCTCTTCCTAAGGTTGGAGAGGAGGAGGATCAGAGTCGATGATTCAGGCAGCAGTCGGTCAGAGCTGCAGAGCATCTGAACCTCCACAAACCTGCCCAGTGTCTGACAGACTGAAGACAGCTGCTCGTTTTCACCTTCATCCTCCTCCTCTTCCTCAGATCTGACCCCCCCCCCCCCCCCCCCAATCAGAATTAAACATGTTGCTCTGATGTTTCAGTGAGGATGAGGAGCAGATATGAATAATGGTTCAGATGTTACTGATGAAGAGGCAGCAGCAGGTTTCCGTGAGGAAACGTCTCCCTCTGCTGGATGCCTCAGTGAACTGAAGATCATCTGAACAGGAAGAAGATACTCACAACGTCCAAAAGTCAGGAGGAGATTTAAATCACCTTCACACTGTCAGCAGATAAAGGGCACTCACACATCTCATGTTAAAACACAAGGAGGGAAACGTGTTTTACCTCTTTATGATGCAGCCTGACACTTAATAATCAGAGGTGATGTGCGAGCAGAACTTCATACAGACAAGTTCTGGACAATAGAAATATTTTATTATTGATGTGCATCAGACAGGCTCCGCCCCCTTCATGGATTCATCATGTTTTATCTGCTCTGTGAGAATGTGGAACGATGATGAGCTGAGAAACACATCTGAAGTTGAAAAGTAGCTCAGAGAGTTCAGGAGTAGAAAACAAACGTTCCTCACTGAACAGCTGAGACTCGTATTATCATCTGAGGGTGAAGAACACAACAGAGTGATGTCATCATGATGTCATGATGTTCAAATAAAGTACTGTCACATGATCCATACATGATGCCTGAGGACAGTCAGGTGGTAAGACCATTCTGCACAGTGAGAACTTTTACTGCTGGGACTTAAAGTTCATTGTGATGATACTTTACTGATTTAAAACACACAATATTTATAGAGTTTGTCAAAGATCTGAGAACACTGACAAATTTCAGCTCAGCGTCAGAGTTTAAACGTCATTTATAACTGTGGAGTTTACATGTTATAGTGGTCCAGTAGAATTTACCTGAAACACATCTTGGAGTCACTCAGAGGAAACTGACACATTAGCTTCTAATCTGCAGTTAGGAACAACAGAAACATTTAACAAAGGGAATGTTACTAAATTCAGCTTTGTTATAACTCACAACGATAAAACAGCTGTCTCATACGAGGAATATTTCCCCACAAGAACAACATGCTAACGTTATTAGCACAAGCCTATGGTATTATACATTGTATAAATTAGCCCAGAAGCGAGCAGAGTTTTGTGGAGAACAGCTGTGGAAAGGCTGGAGAACATGTGGAGAACAGCTGGAGAACATATTTAATGAACAACAATGTGTAAAACAGCTGGAGAACATGTGGAGAACTTGTGTAGGACAGCTGGAGAACATGTGGAGAACAGCTGGAGAACAGCTGGAGAACATGTGGAGAACGTGTGTAGGACAGCTGGAGAACAGCTGGAGAACAAGTGTAAAACAGCTGGAGAACATATTTAATAAACAACAATGTGTAAAACAGCTGGAGAACATGTGGAGAACATGTGTAGGACAGCTGGAGAACATATTTAATAAACAACAATGTGTAAAACAGCTGGAGAACATGTGGAGAACTTCTGTAGGACAGCTGGAGAACATGTGGAGAACAGCTGGAGAACATGTGGAGAACATCAATCAATCAATCAATTTTATTTACACAAATCACAATTTGCCTCACAGGGCTTTACAGCATACAACATCCCTCTGTCCTTATGACCCTCACAGCTGATCAGGAAAAACTCCCCAAAAAAACCTTTAACAGGGGGAAAAAAAACGGTAGAAACCTCAGGAAGAGCAACTGAGGAGGGATCCCTCTTCCAGGACGGACAGACGTGCAATAGATGTCGTACAGAACAGATCAGCATGATAAATTAACAGTAATCCGTATGACACAATGAGACAGAGAGAGAGAGAGAGAGACAGAGACAGAGACAGAGACAGAGA
>NC_065524.1:41654869-41668056 GCF_006386435.1 Epinephelus moara | reverse complement strand
CATAACTGAACATTTGGCACACCGAGCAAGAAAGAGCAGAAGGAGAAGCCATCGCTAACTGTAAAGCTAATGTAGCTACCAAGGCTAGTAACGTGCAAACAACAGCTAAGAGATTAGCGAGAAAGTCGTAGAAAGGAGGAGAGCTATAACGTTAAGTGCTTAAACAGAACCAGTGTGGGTTAAGACTTGAAGTAGACGTTAAAGTAAAGCTAAAGCAACTGAAGTGAGAAAGCAGGCTAGTAGAATTCACCAGAGCAGTACAGAGACGCTGTCACAGAAACACCGGAAATGACAAAACTCACTTACCGCAATATGTCAGCATGAACATGTGTAGGACAGCTGGAGAACAGCTGGAGAACATATTTAATAAACAACAATGTGTAAAACAGCTGGAGAACATGTTGAGAACAGCTGGAGAGCAGCTGGACAACATTTGGAGAACAGCTGGAGAACATGTGTAAAAACAGCTGAAAAACAGCTGAAGAATAGCTGGAGAACAGCTGGTGAATAGCTGGAAAACGTGTGGAACAGCTAGAGAAAATATGGCAAACAGCTGGAGAAGAGCTGGAGAACATGTGGAGAAATGTGGAGAACAGGTGGAAAAAAGCTGCAGAAAAGCTAGAGAACGTGGAGCTGGGAACATGTGGAGAGCAGCTGGAGAACATGTGGAGAACAGCTGGAGAACATGTGGAGAACATGTGGAGACCATGTGTAGAACAGCTGGAGACCATGTGGAGACCATGTGTAGAACAGTTGGAGAACATGTGGAGACCATGTGTAGAACAGCTGGAGACCATGTGGAGACCATGTGTAGAACAGCTAGAGAACAGCTGGAGAACATGTGAAGAGCAGCTGGAGAATATCTGGAGAACATGTGTGGAACAGCTGGAGAACATGTGTAGAACAGCTGGAGAACATGTGGAGAACAGCTGGAGAACATGTGAAGAGTAGCTGGAGAATATCTGGAGAACATGTGTGGAACAGCTGGTGAACATGTGGAGGACATGTGTAGAACAGCTGGAGAATATCTGGAGAACATGTGTGGAACAGCTGGAGAACATGTGGAGGACATGTGTGGAACAGCTGGAGAACAGCTGGAGAACATGTGAAGAGCAGCTGGAGAACATGTGGAGAAATGCTGGAGAACAGCTGGAGAACATGTGGAGACCATGTGTAGAACAGTTGGAGAACATGTGTAGAACAGCTGGAGACCATGTGGAGACCATGTGTAGAACAGCTGGAGAACATGTGGAGACCATGTGTAGAACAGCTGGAGACAATGTGGAGACCATGTGTATAACAGCTGGAGAACATGTGAAGAGCAGCTGGAGAACATGTGTATAACAGCTGGAGAACATGTGAAGAGCAACTGGAGAACGTGGAGAAACGCTGGAGAACAGCTGGAGAACATGTGGAGACCATGTGTAGAACAGCTGGAGAACATGTGGAGACCATGTGTAGAACAGCTGGAGAACATGTGGGGAATGTGTGGAGGACATGTCAAATCAAATCAAATCAAATGCCTTTATTGTCATTGCACAACTGTACAACAAAAGTCAAGTGCAATTACCTTGTGGTAAAAAAAAGACAACACAACAACTTGACATAACAACAGCAAGAGTTAAATAAATAAATAAGCAGTAATAAATAAAAGTTGTAAAAACAAAATCAATGTATTGCACACACGCCCCCCCACATCCCCCCCACAAGATTATGAGTTGAAATTGAAAACAAATGTTTAATAAAGAAGACGATGATTCAGCAGTTTTACTCAACAACAATTTTATTTCAAACTGAATCTTTTCTTTTTAACAGGAAACAGGAAACAGAAGCTCCGTCAGACAAAGTTTCATATTAACAGAAAACTGTCAGATGTGTCTTCTTCCTACAAACAGCCTTCGACCTCACACTTACCCTGTTTTTTTCCTTTAACACATATTTAATATATATTTCATCATAAACACTGACAATCTGAGCAACAAACAAAAACAACAACACAATAAAAACACATTCGAAAACTCTTCATCGTCTCATCCGTCAGCACCTGAAGGTCAAAACATTATGTTTGAGGTTCATCTGAGGTTTGAAATGTCTGCTCTGATGGAGGAGGAGCAGGAGCAAGAGGAGGAGGAGGAGGAGGAGGAGGAGGAGGAGCAAGAGGAGGAGGAGGAGGAGGAGGAGGAGGAGTTTATGAGCTGAAGATCACATGCTGTATAACTCTGATCAGTTCAGGTCGATGTGACGTTCAGGTGATTAAATAAAAACTGAAACATGAAGTTTTTCAGCTGAAGAAAAGTGAAGTTTGTTTTTTTCATCAGTTTGACAGTTTCATAAATATTAAATCTGATTTATTGTCGTCGTGTTTCATCAGTCTGAATTCATATCATTCTTTTATTTGATTTTATAATTAATATTTATATTCTGCTGATTAACCCTTTAAACTCTGCAGTTGAAACGGTCCACTAGTGCCTGCGTCTGTATTTTTGCTTCCTGTGATGTCACTTCCTGGAGAATCTTCACACGCTTCTTATCAATAAATCTGAACGACCTGAGCTCAAAGATTATTTAAGACAATGAACCAGAATAACTGATCAAAGTTTTGAAACTGTGTCTTTAAAATTAAAAAAAAAAAAAAATTTACACAAAAAAAACTAAAAAAAATTCTATGTAAAATATTTTTAATAAACATACACAAAAAATTCATGAATACAAACAAAATATTTCTTATTTAAACTGCAGACTTTAAAGATTTTTTAAGATTCAAACATATTAATAGAGCAGAGCAACAGGACGCTGTGACGGATTCATCTTCGTTCCTCTGACGCCACTGTGTGGTTTCACGTGGTTTAACATCGTACATGAGAAACGCAGTGACATCATTACAGTGACGACAGGAGCTCTGCTGCACAAAGAATAAACATTCTATGGTTCTTATTTTAGATCCACATAAATACAGGAAACACCACGTCTGCACTAACATTCGTTGACGATGTGATGAAGATGACGATGTGATGAAGATGTGATGAAGATGACAATGTGATGACGATGTGATGAAGATGACAATGTGATGAAGATGTGATGAAGATGACAATGTGATGACGATGTGATGAAGATGACAATGTGATGAACGCCCCTCGTCTGTCTGCAGGAGATGTTTAAAGGGTTAAATGCTGAGCTGTGATTGGTTGAACTGGTACCTGGTTAAATCTAACTGAATCTGACTGATGGAAACCTCGTATGACAAACACAGACTTCTGTAATAGCTTAGTGAAAACCTTGTATCTCCACAGCATCAGCGTTATTGAACAGTTTCTGGTTTTGAGGTTCATCATTTCTTCTGAAATATAAAGGAGTTCATCATCAGCATTTGGTGACATCACACTTTCTGGATTTTAATAGTTTCATCTCCGATGAACTTCTCGATGTATAAAAATAAACAATATGACCATTTCCCCTCGGAGCTGTTAAATGTAAAACACAAACATGGAGACGTGTTGTACTCTTGTGTCTCAGATTGGTCCTCCTTTCAACGTTGTTTCTGATAAACAATGTAAATAAATAAAGTGAGTGTAAATGTCTGCTGATCTGATTTGTTGTTGCATTAATTAAACTAAACAAACTGTATTCTGACATGTTGGAGATACATAATGTCAAGTCCTTAAAAGCATCATCGGGTAAAAACCTTTTCACTGATATAAACCCGTCAGACGGAGGACGGCGTTCTGCGTCAGGTGAAAAAGGTTCGACCATGTTTGTCTATAAACCTTGTAAAACATTTACAATGACACTGTCTTCATGTGACATCATGTTCATCATGTTCAGTGTCCCTGAACGCCACACCGAGCTGATGAAGCCGCCCATCGTCCACCTGTTCACCTCCATCACAGCCAGTAACACCTGAATGCAGCCCGCCGCGGACAGCCGGGGTCCGACCCGACACAGTCACCGATGAGACGTAAATAAATCTGGTTTATACAAGTTTTTATTGGTGGAGGGTTTGAGTGTGTCGAGTTGTGTTAATGTAATGGGTGAGTCGGATGAGTCGGCGGCGGGGTGACATCAGGACTTTGCGCAATGTCATCAGATTTATGTCATTCATTTAGTCAGTGTTACTGTTACTGTGTTTGTGATCAATAAAGTTTCCAGTTTGATCCTTTTAGTAACAAATGTCTCATCGTCCAGGTCGTCATGATGATCTGGACAATAAGAATCGTCATGACGATGAGACATCGTCATGACGATTCTCGGTCATCCAGGTCATGGTGACCTTCAGTCCTACGACATCACACTTCAGGGTTCTTCTGGTTCTTCACAGGACGTCAGAGAGGAAGGAAACGTTTCTGCTGATGGTCAGTGACATCACACTGACGCTGGGATTCTATTGGATGATACATGTCATAATCTGATTGGTGCAGATCATTCTCAGAAGACGTTATGATGTTTTTCTCATCGTGTTTTTACATTAACCTCGAAACGTTCCGACTTTTTAAACAAAACATGAAACTTTTACATCAAACATTCTGATTGGTCAGGCAATGTGACATCATCAGAGACACACGGTTTAGCTGCGATCAAAACGTTTGTACGAGGTTATTTGAGATGTAAATGTTGGACTCTGATCATCAGCAGAAACATGAACGTCCTCATTCAACCTCGACTGATCTCAGTCGTCCTGTTTTTCCTGGTCTCCAGTCCGTCAGTCCGACTCAGAGGGAACCGACCAGAACCGACCACTTTGAAAATCTGATTCAACATGAAAAAATAAGTTCATTCATGGCAGGAAGTCCGACAGATTTTCTGTATGTGGATCATTTCTTCAGGACGAATGATGTTAGCTAACATCACGTTAACATCTGAGAACTTTAAAACATCTGATAAAATCTTCGTGTACTCATCTCCCAAAGAGTCCTACGTTTCATCTCATGAATCGGGGAAACTCTTAGCTAAGCTCCACCCTCCGACATGTTGTTTGGTGTTTCTGGGTCGGCGTGAGCGTTGTTGTTTATTATTATTTATTGAAGGTGAAGAAATTTTTCAGCATTTAGCATTGAAGCTAACAGTTTCCCCCCTGCTTCCAGTCTTTGTGCTAAGCTAGGCTAACCCCTCCTGGTTGCACTTAAGACACAGAGATGAGGCTGATTTGAAATGTGTAACTCTGGAGGAGGTGGAGCCTAAACAGGATTTAATAAAATGAATTTCTAATACTTGAATGGTAAATAAAGTGTCGTCTTCTTACAGCTCAACGTACATTTATTTAACGTTTCCAGTCCGTTAGTCAGAATCAACATAACAACAGTCCTCAAAATAACGGAGCAGGAAGTCCAGGTTCAAATATCCTCACTGTCCTGAAGGGTTCACAGTTAGCTACCGTTAGCATGACCTCGGCTCAATTAGAGATCGGTACGCCCACGTTTTAAGTAGGTGGCAATTCAAATAGCTGGCTCACATCAGATAGTGGGTGGCCTTCGTATGGTCTTAAAAACGCTACACATTAGATAACAGTAAATTTACATTTTGATGTGAAAGCTGGAGTCTGGTGGACTATCTTGGTTGTTGGTGTGAAAACACCCTGAACAGACAGCAGCTGAGGCAGAGCAGTGGGTTGTGGGAAAGGCAGGTGTAGAGAAAAGGGAGCGGAGTGTGTGCAGACTAACGTTGGTCTGCGGTAACCGTCCTTTGATGAAGACTTTAGAGACCACCACACCTGCCCCAGACTGTCATGGAGGACGTGGAGTCCCTGTCCACAGTGTCCATCACAGGTGCGGGTCAGTGAGCGAACCATCACAGGTGTGGGTCAGTAAACGCACCATCACAGGTATGGGTTAGTGAACGCACCATCACAGGTACTGGTCAGTAAACGCATCATCACAGGTACAGATCACTGAACACAACATCACAGGTACAGGTCAGTGAACGCACCATCACAGGTACAGGTCAGTGAAAGCATTATCACAGAGGATCAGTAGAAACACGTTAAGGCACGTTTAGCTAAAATTTATGTTACAGGTGAGACCTGAGAGGTCGACAGGTGACCAGTCTGTACTGTGACATCATCATGAGGACACACCCCTTTCAGGTGCATCAGTTTGATTGGTTATCACTGTCTACCACAGGCCACAGATACATTTAGATAATAAAGTCGTAACACTGAAATAAATGAGGTGTAATGACGTGAGAATAAACTCGTCTCGTTACGTTAAAACATTTTTTTCTTAAGTTGTTCGACTTTTTGTGAAAATACGAAGACAATATTTTTTTTACGATATTAAAACATTTTCACCAAATATTCAGACTTTCATCTGAACTGTGTCCCTGAACCATCTGTTTGATTTAAATTCAAAAGCTTTAATGATCTAAAATTAAACTCAGTTTTTACGACGAGAAAAGTTTGTTTGTTTGTTTGTTTGTTAATTAATTAGTTTTATTGTTAATTAAAATTAATCTCAGTTAAAAACTCGACTGAAGGTTCTCAGATCGTCTCGTGTTTCTCACACTGAGTCGTTACACCGATCTGAAAACCTCCATCACAACACCAACACTACCAGCTGTGGTCACATGACATGGAGAACGTTGTTTCTGACATCGCTTCCTATGAGGGTCTCTGAGGAACAGGAAGTTCTGAGGCACATCAGTAAAAGCAGAGTGAACACATTGGTAACTGAACGCTTCGCCCACAGCTGACGTCACCTGACAGGTGAATACAGAAGGTTGTGATGGAGGAACAGCGCACATGTTCAGCGACGTCCTGACTGGTCGACAGTCAGACCTCTTCAGCGCTTCAGGTTCTGTCGGAGCGTCTGGTGAGTGTTAACTATGTTAGACAGAAAACATGTTATACAAACGTTTAAATGTTCTCCCTACTGATCATCACTTCCTGTTTGAACAACGGCGTCCAGCAGGGGGTGCTGCCGCAGGCGTCAGCTGTGAACCAGGTGTGGCGTGTGTGGTGCCTGTTCTCCATCTTTAGGAGGTGTGTCTGAGGAGCAGCGTGGGGGCGGGGCACCACTGGCTGTGGGGGTGGTGGTGAGGCGTGGGGGAGCAGTCGCAGGAGCAGGGGGGGGCGGGCTTACCCAACATCCCTCCAGAGTCCAGGGGGTATTCCAAGATGGAGGCCGGCGCCGCCAGAGCATACGGGTAGTCGTACGGCGCCGCATAGATCAGACTGGACTCAGGCCCCGTCCCCTGCATCAGAGCCGCCGGGTGAGGCGTCCCATTGGGCAGCACCGTCTGGATCTGACGAATCAGAGGCATCAGGGCGGGGCCTGCGGGGGCAGGTGTACGCAGGACGGTGGGCGGAGCCAGTACAGGGGCGGGGCCAGAGAGGACACGAGGAGTCTGAGTAGAGGCTGAAAGAGAGAAGGACAGGAGGCTGAGGAGGAGGAGAGGAAAGGAGAAGGAGAGTAGGAGGAGAAGAGGAAAGGAGAAGGAGGAGAGGAGGAAGAGGAGAGGAGAGGTGGATGAGGAGGAAGAGGAGAGGCAGGGGAGGAGAGGAAGAGAAAGAGGAGAGGAGGAAGAGCAGGAGGAGGAGGAGCAGGAAAAGAGGAAAGGAGGAGGAAGAGAGGAGGAGAGGAAAGGAGGAGAGGAAAAGAGGAGGAGGAGAGGAGGAGAGGAGGAGAAGAGGAAAGGATGAGGAGAGGAGGAGGAGAGGAAGAGAAGAGGAAAGGAGGAGGAGATGAGGAAGAGGAGGAGAGGAGGAAGAGGAGAGGAAAGGAGGAGGAGATGAGGAGGAAGAGGTGGAGAGGGAAGGAGGAGGAGGTTTGAAACGTCCCTTTATTAAACCACTTCAGGGAACAACAAAAAACCTATTGCGTTTGCTTCACAGAAACAACAAACAAAAAACAACATCATCAACACCAAGGGTGATTCAGACAGTAATATTTAACTCCCCATCCTCCCCCACAGAGTATAAGACCCCCCCAACAGCCCATGTACGGGTGAAGGTCTGCACATCGTCCATAGTATACATACTCCACCCTCAGTCGGGCCTTCAGCAGTCCCTTCAGAACCAGTACCGGCTCCACACTGCCCACACTCTGAGCCCGGTTTCTGCGTGTCAGCCAGATGGCCAACTTTGCAGAGCCAGACAAAAAGTTCAACAGTGTGTGGACAGGCTTTTTCTTGGCACAGTATTTTGGGCCAAGATGTTGAGGCAGGGCAGCACAGACTTGCTTCACTGCTCTGTTGATCAGCCTGATAGAGGTGATGTTGCTGTTGTCTCTCAAAGCATCGACAGATGTTGCCGTCATCTTCTTCAGATGTCCCAGTTTGGTACAACCAGCTCGTCTGAGGTCGTCTCGCAGGCTGGCAGACTGCAGCGTTTGGGTCTGTATGAAACTGTTGAAGAACAAAGGTTCCTCAAACAACCACAGGCCAGGAGTCTCACTGGTATCACGTGTGACTGTGAACATCTGCCAAACCTGCAGTACAGAGCTGTAGAATGGTGTTAATCCACTGAGGTCAATTTCTTCAGGTTGAAGAAGAAATAGCTGTTTATCATAGCCCAACCGCCAGCTCTCCTCAGCAGCAGTTGAGCCATGTCATACCAGCTTGGGACGCAGTCATTTAACAGTTTCTGTGCAGTAGTGAGTCTGAAGGAGGCAATCTTCGACTGGATGTTGATGATCCCTGTCCCCCTTCAGCCGCAGGTAGGTAGAGAGCAGATGCCCGGTCCAGTGTTTACCGGACCAGAAAAAGTCAACGATGGCTCTCTGAATGTCCTCTATCAGGCCTCTTGGTGGTGTCAGAGCGATGAGTCTGTGCCAGAGGGTCGAGGCAACCAAGTTATTGGCAACCAGAACTCTTCCCCTATATGACAACTGGGGTAGCAACCATTTCCATTTAGACAACTGAGCACACACTTTCTCCTTCACTCCCTCCCAGTTTTTTTCTGGAAGCCCTCAGTGCCCAAAAAAAACCCCAACACCTTCAGTCCCTCTGTCCGCCACTCAAGTCCTCCAGGCAGACTTGGCATCACCTGATCCCTTCGCTGTCCTACCCACAAGGCTTCACTTTTGGCCCAATTCACTCGTGCAGATGACGCCTTTTCATATAGGGACAGGGTGTCTTTCAAGCTTTGGAGGTCCCTCTTGCTAGAAACAAAAATATTTATATCATCTGCGTAAGCCGAAACAGTAGGAAAAACTCGACCAAGCTTACAAGACCCAGCCAGTGGGAGACCACTGAGTCGACCCCTCAGCCTGCACAGCAAGGGTTCAATGGCTAAGCTGTACAGCTATCCAGAAATGGGACAACCCTGCCTTATCCCTCGCTTTACAGGGATTGGCCGACTCAGCCCTGCCCCCATCTTCACCAAACAGTGAGCATCTTTATACAGTAAGCTAACCCAAGCCAGAAACCCATCACCAATGCCAAATGCTTTGAGTGCAGAAAACAAATAAGAGTGATCCACCCTATCAAAAGCTTTCTCTTGATCCAAAGAAACAATACCAAAACTGACATTATAATATTTACACACATCAATTACATCACGAATGAGAAAAATGTTGTCCATTATTGACCTATCAGGAACACAATAAGTTTGATCGTGACATACGATCATACCCAGAGTGTCACTGAGTCTGTTTGATAAGGCTCTGGACAGCACTTTATAGTCTGTACAGAGGAGGGCCATTGGCCTCCAGTTCTTAAGTAGGGCCAAATCTGCCTTCTTTGGCAGCAGAGAAAACACCGCACGCTGACAGGATACAGGAAGAGATCCTGTTCTGGTGCCCGACTTGATGTCATCTGGTTGATAGCAACTGTCAACTCCTCCAGTGTCAGTTCACAATCTAGAGCAGCTTTCTCTTCCTGACTGAGCTGTGGGAGCCCCTCCAGAAGCTCCTCACGGCACTCCATGATACATGGTTCTGCCCCAAAAAGGTCCACGTAGAAGTTCATTGCATGGGTCCTCATTTCACCTGGATTAGTGGTGACTCTGCCTCCTGGCAGCTCAAGGCAGGTCATCTGCTTCCTTTGTGCCATTGACCTCTCCAAGTTGAAAAAGAAGGAGGTTGGGGCATCCATATCCTTTAACTGAAGGAAGCGAGACCTTACATGAGCTCCTTTTACCCTCTCCTGCAAGAAGGCGCCCAAAGCCAACTTCTTCTCCTGAAGCTGGTGACCCATAGTAGGGTCCAAGTCTTCATGTAATCTCTCCTCAATGCTATTTATGCTTGCTTCAAGCTCCTGAAGTGCCACCCTGATCCTAGCAGTAAAATTAGAGGTGTACTGTTGGCAAAAGACACAGATCTGTGCTTTACCCACCTCCCACCATAGCTGCAAAGAACTAAAGTTGGCTTTCTGGGTTTTCCAATATTGCCAAAAACACTTGAAACTCTTGCAAAAAGTACTGTCTAGCAGGAGTTTGTTATTGAAAGACCAGTAAGACTTAACCCTGTCACTTGGCGAGACGTTCAAGTCAGCACTAACAAAATGGTGGTCAGTAAAACCAACTGGGTATATGTTACTGTGAATGAGTCTGGAGCTGAGGCTTTGAGAAATGTAAATCCTGTCTAACCTGGCAGCACTAATCCTGTTGTTGCTGACCCTCACCCATGTGTACTGTCTGGACTGTGGATGTTTGACCCTCCAAGTGTCTAACAGATCAAGGTGTGTGATGATGTTATGAAGGCTCTGAGCTGACTTGTCCCGCTCTTGTCCTGTCTACTGTGAAATCTGTGGTACAGTTAAAATCTTCACCAATAATGAGCTGATCCTGCTGGTAATTTCTCAGCTCATTTTTTAACAGAGTGAAAAAACAACTCTATCTGTACCTTGATTTGGGGCATATACATTAACAAAACAAAACACTGTACTATCTATTCTGCCCTTACAATAAGCAGGCACCCCTTCACCACTTCTACAGAGGATAAAATATTGGCATTTGCTGTTGTTTTGAAAAGGACAGCTACTCCTGCACTAAAGTTAGTGCCATGGCTAAGGATGCATGGACCCTCCCACCATAAGCCCCAGTCTGTTTCGTCTGCTGGATTGGAGTGTCTCTTGCAAAAAAAAACAAGAGTATTTTTTAATGTAGAGATTTCTGAGACTAAAGCCCTCTTGTGCCTGTCTCTCCCCCCATTAATGTTTAGAGACCCTATTTTAAGACTACGCATAAAGAGGTCAGAAGAGAGGAAAAGAACAGAAAAAACAAGTAGAGAACAATGAGAAGAGGAGAGCACCGTGTGATACATGATCATTTTTACTTTCTGGTCCTTCTAACAGTTTTACCTTTTGTTGCTTTCCTCAAAGTTGTAATGTGCTTTGTGAGGTGAAAGCGCTTCTTTTCGTCCAAAAGGTCGAAACCAACCAACCTTTTCAGGACACCAACAGATCTGATGAATTTATCAGTGTCATTGAAATAGTCACTCACTTTTTCAGTTTCATCCAAAAAGCGATTAATGTCCTCTAAGGAATAGAGATCTGTGCTCTTTGAGGGAGTTTCACCAATAGATACTGTGTCTGACTCAGAGTCACAATACATGTCATCTCCTTCCACTGATACCTGGCTACTGAACACACTCTGTCCTTCAGTAGTCATCTCATTGTGTTTTCTATCTGCAGCACTTACAGAAGCTGCTTCATCCACATATTTTACTGGTGCCTCAGAGCCCGCACACACAGAGTTGCTGAGGCTGTCTGCAGCCACAGAGACCTGTGGCCTGTCGGGCTGGCTCTCCCCCGGTGCCACGGCTCAGCACCGGGGGCTCCGGCAACCACAGTTTAGCATCCCTACATCCCAAACTCATAGTTTTAAACCCGCTGGCAAATTTACCAAACCTCTGGAGTTCAATCTCCAACAGCTTGTTAGGAATAAACAGCGGAACACCGGACACGGTGAGCCGCGTGGACGGAGCTGACAGCGGGGAGACCTGCACAAACAAATCTCTGACAAATACTCCACTCTGTATCAGCTGATGAGCGAGAGGCTCGTCTTTAAGGAACACAACCACTGCTTTATTCATCTTCGATGCAAAACATAGTTTGTCGTTACCTACCTGCTCACCTGCAGCCAACAAAACTTCCTCCACAGTTACGCTACTATCCGGTGGGACTATCCTCACTCCCTGCCGTCTCGGCGGACGCCATTCCTCCCGAAAAACCACCGGACAAAACCACTAATCACTCGTCAGAACACTCAGCAAAAGAACTGAAAAAAGCTTACCTGATGAGAGGAGAGGAGAGAAGAGGAGAGGAGAGGAGAGGAGAGGAGAGGAGAGGTGAAGGAGGAGAGGCAGGAAAGNTAGTTTGTCGTACCTACCTGCTCACCTGCAGCCAACAAAACTTCCTCCACAGTTACGCTACTATCCGGTGGGACTATCCTCACTCCCTGCCGTCTCGGCGGACGCCATTCCTCCCGAAAAACCACCGGACAAAACCACTAATCACTCGTCAGAACACTCAGCAAAAGAACTGAAAAAAGCTTACCTGATGAGAGGAGAGGAGAGGAGAGGAGAGGAGAGGAGAGAAGAGGAGAGGAGAGGAGAGGAGAGGAGAGGAGAGGTGAAGGAGGAGAGGCAGGAAAGGAGGGGGAAAGGAAAGGAGGAGATGAAAGGAAGAGGGGGAGAGGAAAGGAGGAGGAGAGGAAAGGAGGAGGAGGAGGAGGAGGAGGAGAGAAGAGGGAGAGGAAAGGAGGAGGACAGGAGAAGAGGAAAGGGGGGGTGAGGAGAGGAGGAGGAGGAGAGGAAAGGAGGAGGAAGAGAGGAGAGAAAGGAGGAGGAGGAGAGGAAAGGAGGAGGAAGAGGAGGGGAGGACGAGGAGGAAGAGCAGGAGCAGGAGAGGAGGGGAGGAAAAGAGGAGGAGGAGACATCTGATTGGTTGGTGTCTTACAGGGTTTGATGTTGGCGTCCCTGTACGTCCCGTTCAGGATGGCTAACTCCATCAGCTGCATCTTCTTCAGACTGTCCTCACCCTCCACCTGAAACACAGAGACAACGTCACGTGGTGCTGTAGGGGGCGGGGCCTAGTCGGACCACTGGGGGTGGAAACAGGAAGCATACACCATAAACACATAAAAATATAACACCATCACCATAAACACAACACAGTGGAGTTTCAACTGACGGAGTCTGGGTGTTCCGACATGTTCTCCCCGTGTCAGTGTGGGTTTCCTCCAGGTGCTCTGACATGTTCTCCCTGTGTCAGCGTGGGTTTCCTTCAGGTGCTCTGACATGTTCTCCCTGTGTCAG
>NC_065524.1:41651422-41653732 GCF_006386435.1 Epinephelus moara | reverse complement strand
GTGTCAGCGTGGGTTTCCTCCAGGTGCTCCAGCTTCCTCCCACAGTCCAAAGACATGCAAGTTAATTGGTGACTCTAAATTGTCCGTAGGTGTGAATGTGAGTGTGAATGGTTGTCTGGCTCTATGTGTCAGTCCTGTGATAGTCTGGTGACCTGTCCAGGGTGAACCCTGCCTCTCACCCAGTCCAAAATCCAAAGAATCAACTTCCTGTCACATGTCACACACACACACACACACACACACACACACACACACACACACACACACACACAGAGCAGGTGATCAGGTTCTCTTCTCCTTTCGTTGCCCGGCGACAGAGTTCTCCTGGCTGGTGGAGGAAGTGCGGATCCTGACACACACACACACACACACACACACACAGTGCTCAGTCCCCGTCAGACAGTGTTAACATCACAGCAGGATGTGGGGGACTAACTGTTCCTCTGCTCCTCTGAGGTTAGAGGTCAGGTGACTCACGGCAGGCACCAGCAGCTTGTTGACTTCCTCCACAGCTCGTTTAAGTTTGATCTCAGCTCGATTCTGAGCGTCTTCCACCGTGATGAGGACGTGAAGATCTTCGTTCAGGTGCTCCCAGTTAGGCTTCCCTCGGTTCTGCTCCTCCTGCTCAGGGACAGAGGGAAAGATGGACAGACAAAGACACAGGGACAGAGGGACAGAGACACAGGGACAGAGGGACAGATGGACAGACAGAGACACAGGGACAGAGAGGATCTGCTGTAGTAACAAACCTGCACCATGAAGTTCATTAAGAACTAAACACCTGTATGACCTCACAGTAAACACCTGTGTGACCTCATAGTAAACACCTGTGTGACCTCACAGTAAACACCTGTGTGACCTCACAGTAAACACCTGTATGACCTCACAGTAAACACCTGTATGACCTCACTGTAAACACCTGTGTGACCTCACAGTAAACACCTGTGTGACCTAACAGTAAACACCTGTATGACCTCACTGTAAACACCTGTGTGACCTCACAGTAAACACCTGTATGACCCCACAGTAAACACCTGTGTGACCTCACAGTAAACACCTGTATGACCTCACAGTAAACACCTGTGTGAGTAAACACCTGTGTGACCTCACAGTAAACACCTGTATGACCTCACAGTAAACACCTGTGTGACCTAACAGTAAACACCTGTGTGACCTCACAGTAAACACCTGTATGACCTCACTGTAAACACCTGTGTGACCTCACAGTAAACACCTGCGTGACCTCACTGTAAACACCTGTGTGACCTCACAGTAAACACCTGTGTGACCTAACAGTAAACATCTGTGTGACCTCACAGTAAACACCTGTATGACCTCACAGTAAACACCTGTATGACCTCACTGTAAACACCTGTGTGACCTCACAGTAAACACCTGTATGACCTCACTGTAAACACCTGTATGACCTCACTGTAAACACCTGTGTGACCTCACTGTAAACACCTGTATGACCTCACTGTAAACACCTGTATGACCTCACATTAACTCATTGGTTCAGATATGACGTCATGTGAAATCTGACGGTCAGAGCCTCCGTGACCTTTAGGATATGTCGTTTATGCTAATGAGGGTCGTCACAGGTGTGTACGTACGCAGAGTGGGTGTTACCTTCTTCCTGTCTCTCATGGAGCCCCGCCCTCTCACCATGATCTTACATCCTGTCTCCGCCTCCAGCTGCTTAGCCGTCAGACCTCGAGGTCCCAGAATCCTCCCGACAAAATTAAACTGAAACAGAGAGGAGTCACACACTGGTAGCCATGACAACCAGCCAATCAATCAGACAATACCCAAGCCACCAATAACCTGCTGATCAATAACCGATCGATCAGACACACTCACGTCAGGGAACTCCTTTGTGGGAACATAGAGTTTCTCCTGCAGCTGGACAGTCGGACCAACGGCATCGGGCAGCTCGCTGCTTCTGTCTGAACCGTTCAGAGTGTTGGTGTACATGTCCTTCCTGACACGACTGATCTCTGAAACACACAACATGTTTACATGTTAAGATGACAACACAACATGTGACATTTTAACATGTCAACACAGCATGCAACATGTTGCCATGTTAACACAATATGTATGCAACTTGTGACTGACGTGCTGACGTATTGCGGTAAGCGAGTTGTGTCATTTCCGGTGTTTCTGTGACAGCGTCTCTGTACTGCTCTGGTGAATTCTGCTAGCCTGTTTTCTCACTACAGTTGCTTTAACGTCTACTTCAAGTCTTAACCCACACTGGTTCTGTTTAAGCACTTATAGCTCTCCTCCTTTCTACGACTTTCTCGCTAA
>NC_065524.1:41636675-41644793 GCF_006386435.1 Epinephelus moara | reverse complement strand
TCATTAGTCATTAGTCATACTTCTACTGTTATTATACACATATGACTATTGTCACACATGTATACTGCCAGATATTAATATATTACTATTAATTATAATATTATTACTTTCATTAATGTTGTTGTAAGCTACTGTCATTATCGTCTGTCCTGCATCTCTCTCTGTCTCTCTCTCTCTCTCTGTCTCTCTCTCTCTGTCTCTCTCTCTCTGTCTCTCTCTCTCTCTCTGTCTGTCTGTCTCATTCAGTCTCAGTCTCATCATACAGATTACTGTTAATTTATTATGCTGATCTGTTCTGTATGACATCTATTGCACGTCTGTCCATCCTGGAAGAGGGATCCCTCCTCAGTTGCTCTTCCTGAGCTTTCTACCGTTTNCTCTCTCTCTCTCTGTCTCTCTCTCTCTGTCTCTCTCTCTCTGTCTCTCTCTCTCTCTCTGTCTGTCTGTCTCATTCAGTCTCAGTCTCATCATACAGATTACTGTTAATTTATTATGCTGATCTGTTCTGTATGACATCTATTGCACGTCTGTCCATCCTGGAAGAGGGATCCCTCCTCAGTTGCTCTTCCTGAGCTTTCTACCGTTTTTTTTTCCCGTTAAAGGGGTTTTTTTGGGGAGTTTTTCCTGATCAGCTGTGAGGGTCATAAGCACAGAGGGATGTCGTATGCTGTAAAGCCCTGTGAGGCAAATTGTGATTTTTGATATTGGGCTTTATAAATAAGATTGATTGATTGATTGATTGAAATTGATTGATGTTAATATGTCAACACAACATGCAACATGTTAACATGTCAACAGAACAAGCAACATGCTAATATGTCAACAGAAAACGCAACATGTTAACATGTCAACACAACACATGACATGTTAATTGAACGCGCAACATGTTAACATGTCAACACAACACACAACATGTTAACATGTCAACAGAACAAGCAACATGCTAATATGTCAACAGAACACGCAACATGTTAACATGTCAACACAACACATGACATGACATGTTAATTGAACACGCAACATGTTAATATGTCAACACAACATGCAACATGTTAATATGTCAACAGAACACGCAACATGTTAATATGTCAACAGAACAAGCAACATGCTAATATGTCAACAGAACACATGTTTTTGTCAAGAGGACACGCAACATTTTAATACGTCAACAGAACATGTTTTTGTCAAGAGAACATGCAACATGCTAATATGTCAACAGAACATGCAACATTTTATATGTCAACAAAACATGCAACATGTTAACATGTCAACAGAACAAGCAACATGTTAATATGTCAACACAACATGCGACATGTTAATGTCAACAGAACAAGCAACATGCTAATATGTAAACAGAACACGCAACATGTTACTATGTCAACAGAACATCCAACATGTTAACATGTCATCACAACACACGACATGTTAATTGAACATGCGACATGTTCACATGTCAACAGAACAAGCAACATGTTAATATGTCAACACAACACACAACATGTTAACATGTCAACACAACACACAACATGTTAATATGTCAACAGAACACGCAACACGTTAATATGTCAACACAACACAAAACATGTTAACATGTCAACAGAACAAGCAACATGCTAATATGTAGGGATGCCGATATTAGCAAAAAACATGCATTGGATCGGACTGCATGGAAAAATGCCGATCCAAGACCTCCGATCCAGTTTTTCATAGAGTCCGATCCAGGTTTTCCGGCCAGCCCAGGACTCCCAAGCAGTCCATTCTAGTGATCCGCTCCAGCACTTACTATCAATCCATCAGGCCAGCATGCAGACACCCAGGAAACAGCAGCACCAGGCTGGCACTGACACTACTAAAATAACTGAAAAGGAAAGGCTGCATTGTTTGTTAAATGTCAGCAATGTCTTGTGGTGTTAATCTATGTTTTATATATTTAGGGGGCCAAAGCACAAGTGTGTGGAGTCTTGCTGCTGTTTTAATTTCAATGTTAGACATTTTAAAGATTTCTTGTGTTGATTTATTTTCTATTTATTAAGGGGCCAAAGCAGCCAAAGCAAACCAGCTATATTTTTTATTTAATGTTAATGTTCAAGTTTAAAGTTTGTTTATTTAACCCTGTTAACAATAAACAGGTCAGTTTCTCATACCAACTGTTGTGGATCATTCTAACTAACCCGATTAAGTAGCTGTTCTTGTTAGAGTAATATCGCTTGATCAAACCTTTTCTAACATGACTGACAACAAAATAAGTGAATATGTATAATGCGCTTGGATCGGATCGGTATCGGTATCGGCCAAAACTCAAGGCTGTAATATCGGTATCGGATCGGAAGTGAAAAAGCTGGATCGGGACATCCCTACTAATATGTCAACAGAACACGCAACATGTTAACATGTCAACAGAACACGCAACATTTTAATGTCAACAGAACACATGTTTTTGTCAAGAGAACATGCAACATGCTAATATGTCAACAGAATATGCAACATTTTTATATGTCAACAAAACATGCAACATGTTAACATGTCAACAGAACAAGCAACATGTTAATATGTCAACACAACATGCGACATGTTAATGTCAATAGAACAAGCAACATGCTAATATGTAAACAGAACACGCAACATGTTACTATGTCAACAGAACATCCAACATGTTAACATCTCAACAGAACACGCAACATGTTAATATGTCAACAGAACACGTTTTGTCAAGAGAACATGCAACATGTTTATGTCAACAGAACACATTTTGTCAAGAGAACATGCAACGTTTATGTCAACAGAACACATTTTGTCAAGAGAACATGCAACATGTTTATGTCAACAGAACATGCAACATGTTTATGTCAACAGAACATGTTCATATGTCAACACAATACGCAACAGACATATTTTATGTTTCATTATTTCATGTTTCATTCTTTCCAAACTGTTTCCTCAGAAGAGGAGAAATAAATGATTCACATCTCTGTGTGGTTTCATTCAGATAAACACTATCTCTCAGTTTAATGAACTCCAGTCATCACAGACTAAACTCAAACACACACCTTCCTCCAGGTGTAAAAACTAAACGCACCAATCAGAACCACTGTATCAAACACAGCCTCGAGACCACAGACGACCCATGTGACCACATGACACACAGAATGAGAACATACGTGACAAAAGACAACAGGAGGGAAGATGACAAAGACAAGTCATCATAACTTCCTGCCTCTTCAGTTCATCATGTGCTTGAACATGCCCGCCCTGTGGACCCCAGACAAGACGTCCAGTTTGGGCCCATACACAGGTCGCCCTGACATCATAAGTTAAAAACAGATTAACCAGTAACACTGAGGACGAGAGACGGGTGGTGTCACCGTCAGAACATGTGGTGTAGATCTGTTGCAGTTTGCAGCTGCTCCACCAAGTGGAGCCTCTCAGTTTTCAATGAGTCAGAGCTACAGGTGTGTTTGGTGACAAACTGTAAAACAAACGCACCTCCCACCATCTGGGGAGGAGAACAGTTTCTGTCTGAGGATCGAGCTGACATAAGCTGCTGTTTGGTTAACGCAGACTGAGAGTGTCAGACAGTAGCAACATAATCACACGTTTCCTACAAACTAACAGGACGGTGAACCGCTTCATTATATCGACCAGCTCTGTCAGTCAGACTGAAGTCTGCGTGGAGATCAGAGGAACCCGTTTCAGATTAATTCAGTAATGTTATACTTGTTCTGACTGTTAAACAGCAGTTTGGATAAAATGTTAACTAGTCTGATCGTATGAACGTCATCACATGAAGTTCTGCAGCTGTTTGAACTTTTTGGGGTCAGTTGTGATTTTATCGTTCAGGGAGGTCGGGGTTCCCCAGATGGGCTCCTTTAACTCTGACGCAGCCTCGTCTGATTCTGTATCAAACTGGTCACATCAGTGGGTTCATTTCTTTATTTTTGTATTAACACATTAATGATTAACTGATAATTGATTGTTAAGGTGACTGTTGGTCAAGGAAACTGGCTTTAATTTGCATCCCTGAATCAAATTGGCATGATGATGTCACATGTCACATGATCGAAGGTCTGATGACTTGTAGCTCAAATTATTCATCATTATTTCAAACTCATTAACTTATTAAATGTTTAATGATTTAATTACAATCAGATCCCGTAAACTTTGAGTCCAGTGACATTCATGGACACTGAGATTCACACACACACACACACACACACACACACACACACACACACACACACACACACATACACACACACACACACACACACACACACACACACACATTTTAGCCTCTGAATGAATTGACTGGATGAATGCAATGATGAAAAGCTGCACTCAGTGTAACTGAGACAGATGGAGAAATAAGAGGTGAAGAAGATGAAGATGAAGGAAACAGACCGACAGAAGTATTAACTTCGAGATATAAATGTTTTATAAAATTAAAGTTTTTACAGATGAAATCTTTATTGATTTAAAATTAGTGAATGAATAAACCTGCTGCTCACACTGATCAGAAATCATCAGACTGAGATCAGAGATCAACTGATTCATCGACTGACAGAAAATAATCAAATATTCTGTCAAAGAAAAAGTTTTTTTTTTTTTTTTATTCTTTGACATTTAAGAAATGAAAGATTAATCAGTTATTGAATAAAATAATAAAGTTAATCAACACTGAAAATATTCGTACTTTAAACATTCTGCAGAATAAATATTTTTAATACAGTGATCTATTATCATCAGTTATTCTACTGATTATTTTATCTGTTAATTATTGATTTAATAAAATGTCAGAAACACTGAAACAATGTGACATCACTAATATTCATATTAATATCATTAATTTATGTAAATTTACTGTGAAGAAAAGATAATATTTTACCAGATTGTTTTTATTGTTTGAATAATTCAAATCAAATAAATCCATATTTTTTTCATTATTATTATTGCTCGATCAATCAACTGATCGATTTGGTCGATCGTCAAAGTGTTTTTACTGCTGATTTGCCTTCTACCATGAGAGATCAGACAGACAGGGGGACAGTGAGACAGACAGGGACAGACAGACAGACAGGGGGACAGGGGGACAGACAGACAGGTCTCTCACCCTGGTCCAGCAGTCTCTCCAGGTGCTGGAAGATCCCGGTGAAGTTCGGTAAACTGTTCATCAGCTTCTTGTCGTTCATCAGTTGCATCAGATAATCCGGACTCGGTCTCGGCTTGTCCTTTCCCTCCATGTCCCCCACCATGGTCCCACGATCCGGATCACGGCACACGGAGCACGGACATTAATCCAGACTCGGTCCTGGTCCCGATCCTGATTCCTGCTCCCTGTCTCCTCCTTTAATTCCACAAGTTGACAGAACTCAAACACGGACTCTGTGAAGTGTCCTCTGGCCCGGGGGACTGATCCGGATCACAGGAGAACCCGGTCCTGCAGCACCTCCGGCTCTCTGCTCCGGAGCTCCGCGGCGCTCAGCAGCTGTCTGTCGGCCAGCAGCGGCTCCGTGCTCCGGTCTGCTCCGTCCGGTCCTCCTCACTCACACTGAGACTGAGAGACAGTCAAATCCAACACCAGGAGACACTCTGTTTCCGGTCCGGCCTTCACAATAAGAGCACGAGTTCAAACTGAAGAGCTCTGATCAGATTTTGATGTTAATGAGCACTTGCTGTTTCCCTCCACCTGACAGGTGTGACGTATCAGCAGCGTCATCACTGCACAGGTGTGTTTGATCACAGTGAAAGGTCTCTGTAGGACAGGTGAGCTCTGTGAGGATGGCTCGTACTGGTCCCAGTCCCTCTGGACCTGAACCAGTCCCCCTGGACCTGAACCAGTCCCTCTGTACCTGGACCAGTCCCTCTGACGTCAAAACTGCTGATGGTGTCTCATACGTCCAGGGGGGATAAAACACTTCTTCTGGTGTTTGTCACTCTGAAGAATGTGGGAGAGGGAGACACACACCCATACACACACACACACACACACACACACACACACACACACTGTGATGAAGACTCGTCACTGAGTACGGGCAGCACATGGTAAAGATGGCACTCAGGAAATGCTCACACATGGTTAGCCACACACATTATTAACCCCTGTCAATGTGGTGAGCGCACGCACCACAATAAAGCCCCGCATTTCTATATACACCGCAATACAATACAATGCTGAGGAAATCAGAATCATGTTATTCTACGTCTCATTTAATATTCATTCAAAGAAAATGTAACAAAACATTAAAGGACGGGTCATCAGGGAGCCACACCCCCCTCACAATGTGTTCAGGAAAATTCGTGTCTTTCCTAATAACAAGCCATGGATGACCAGAGAGGTCAGACTCCTGCTGAAGGCGTGCAACGTGGCCTACAGGTCTGGGGACACGCAACAGTACAGCGCTGCCAGGGCAGAACTGAGGAGGGGTATCAGAACTGCCAAGGCAGCCGACAGGAGAAAAATTGAGAGCTTGGCAAGGTATTCGCCATATCATAAATCAGAACACAGACACAAACACAACCACCGGTCACAGTGCCGCACTGGCAGAACAGCTCAACCGGTTCTTCGGCCGTCAAGACAGGGAGGGAGCAGGGACTGTTATCACCTCAGCAACAGCTTCAGGTAACCAGACACTCTCTTTGCAGACCACTGAGGTAGCACACACACTTTGTAACATCAACGTGCACAAAGCAGCTGGCCCAGATGGGATCGCAGGATGGGTTCTCAGAGACTGTGCTATGGAGCTTGCTGGAGTATTCACAGACATCTTCAACACATCGCTGGTACAGTGCTCTGTTCCCACCTGTCTGAAAACATCTGAAATAGTGCCAGTACCAAAGCAGAGTGTAATAACTGGGCTCAATGATTACAGGCCAGTGGCACTAACACCGATTATTATGATGTGTTTGGAGAGACTAGTACTGAAGAACATTAAGGCTGCTCTCCCTCCTACTCTGGACCCCCACCAATATGCATACACAGCAAATAGATCAACAGATGTACTGACCCACCTTGAACAGCATGAAACATATGCACGGCTGTTATTTGTGGATTACAGTTCTGCATTTAACACTATTCTTCCTTGCAGACTGTTCCACAAGATGACCAACTTGGGCCTCCCTTATAACATCTGCCTGTGGATATAGGACTTTCTAACCAACCGGCCACAAACAGTCAGGAATGGGAATGTGGACATGGAGGTGCTCATGAATGCCTACAGCGAATATGAGCATATATTTCATAAACAAAGTAACAGCACTAAAGCTGCCAAGGCGAGAGAGGCAGCATGGGAAATTTAGCAAGCAATATCAGCTTTGATGGGATGTTGGTGGCTCAGTGGATAGAGCAGGCGTCCCATATGGCTTTTGCCGCAGCGGTCCAGGTTCGACTCCGGCCTGTGGCACCTTGCTGCATGTCACTCCCTCCGTCTCTCCCCCTTTCACGCTTAGCTGTCCTGTCAGTTTAAGGCAAATTTTTTTTAAAAAGAATCCTTGCTAATTTCAGCAGCTATTTTAAGCACATATAGATGGTTGATGACTTATTTGAAATTTGAATCCTTTAAAAACTATCATATCCAATAAGTCCCTGCTCTCTCTCTCTCTCTCTGTCTCTGTCTCCCCATTTCACACACTGTCCTATCCATTAAAGGCAAAAGCCCACAAAAATAATCTCAACAAGAAAACAGGTAAGGCACATTTGACTTGGCCATGACTGTACCTTCATTTAGTTTGATTCATATTTGATTTATTAAACAAAGTAGCTTCAATAACCTCGTACAGTGGCTATGTCATTATGTACTGTAGGTTACCAATATCATATAAAAGCTACCATTGGCAAAAAACATTTGCTCTGATGAGAGCGCACATCTCTGGTGTGTCAGATTTGATATGTGTGTCCGGTAAATGATTGAGTCTAATGAAAAACAGTACAGTTCAAACAGATATTCATTGGGGAAAGACAGCACATCTAGACGGGGTCTGAAGATCCTCTCCCAGCGTAAAGCATTGTGAATTAATTCTGCCTACATATGAACAACCCATGTGTGTTTGCCAGCTTGCTTCAGGCTCAGCAGTAGGGAGGAGACAGGGTGAACTCAGGGTTTCTTATAGAAAACCTGCCAG
>NC_065524.1:41626282-41634542 GCF_006386435.1 Epinephelus moara | reverse complement strand
TGAACATTGAATATATTTGGACTGCGTTCATTTGAACATTAAATATATTTGGACTGCGTTCATTTGAACGTTAAATATATTTGGACTGGGTTCATCTGAACATTGAATATATTTGGACTGCGTTCATTTGAACATTAAATATATTTGGACTGCGTTCATTTGAACATTGAATATATTTGGACTGCATTCATTTGAACAATAAATATATTTGGACTGCGTTCATTTGAACATTGAATATATTTGGACTGCGTTCATTTGAACAATAAATATATTTGGACTAAGTTCATTTGAACATTGAATATATTTGTACTGGGTTCATTTGAACATTGAATATATTTGTACTGGGTTAATTTCAACATTGAATATATGTTTTCATCTTCATTAATGAAAGTAATAATATTATAATTATAGTTCTGGCTACTGTGGTACAATATGTTGAAAGTATATATTAATATCTGACAGTATACATGTGTGACAATAATCATATGTGTATAATAACAGTAGAAGTATGACTAATGATGACAGCAGCAGCTGTCTATCATGCAGATAGAAAACATGATTATGCGCGTGTACAAGTTTAGGACATATCATGCAGATAGAAAACATGATTATGCGCGTGTACAAGTTTAGGACATAGAAAAGCAACCAACAAAAGGGAAACAAATGTATAATTTCACTTCCAACAGACATTTCAATTTTGTCACACAGAAACATTTGGTAAGAGAGGGGAGGGCGTGATCCCCCAGGGTGACAGGAAGGGACAGGATGTGGTGGAGAAAAGAAGCATTGTCTTAAGATCATAGCAGGGCTGTTAATCAAGGTGCGTTGCATCAGGGCGGAGGAGGGGACCCTTTTATGTGTTAATGACTTAAAAAGCATTTGAAGTACCTCAAATGAACCCTTTATTTCCCCTTTTTGGGGCCCGGATGTCTGAAGGACGCATCCCTCCTGACCGGAGTAAGCTCAGGTGCAGGGTAATAAACATTTGACCCTCGCTTGAAGGCTGTATGCTCCTACATTTGCAAGCCCTCAACTGGGCAAGTTTCAGGCCATGGGGAGGAAAGCAGTCTACCAAATCTGAGGGAAGACTTCAAACTTGCAGTCTCTGGCAGGGATGGAGGAGTCGAGGTGGACTGAGTTTTTTGGCCCAGACGTTTCTCCAAAAGGCAGCTGGTGGTCCCTGTACAAGCTGCCCATTGAAAGGCGGACAGCAGACCTCCAGTGAAGGATTGTGCACGGGGCTATAGCTACAAACAGATACAGAGCGCACCTTGATCCGGAGCTAGGGCAGTGGTGTATTTTCTGTTTGGAGACTGAGACCTTATGCTCTGTGGGTTAAATATTAACTTCTGAATCACCCTTGGTGTTGTTGATGTTGTTGTTTGTTGTTGGTTTTTGTTTGTTGTTGCCATTTTTTTTTGGATCAATTATTTATTGTTAAGTTGAAACAAATAAAACTTATAGAGCAAACAATCACATGTGAACGACGGCTCAGGGAAACAGAAATACATCAGAAAGAACACAAAAAATAAATTCATTAAAAAAGAAAGAATTCAGACAAAATAATGATGTTAACGAGTTGACATACAAACAAAATTGAAATATAGAAGCATGGGACACTAACAAAAAGGAAGGAAAGAAAAAATATATTTTACAGCAATGCGGAAGACAACCAAACTGATTACGGTAGAGCTGCAACAATTAATCGACCGATTGATTTATAATTGACCACTAAATCAATTGGCAACCAATCTAATAAATGATTAATCGGTTTGAGAAATTGATAGGGGGGTAAAAAAAAGAACGTTTTTTATCCTTCTCCTCAACAACAGCAAACCGAAAATCCTTGGGTTATAGGCGAAACAAGACATCCAGGGATGTCGTTTTAGACTATTGGAAACACTGAACAACATTTTTCACCATTTTCCAACATCCTGTAGATCAATCAAGAAAGCAATAGACAGATCAAATGACAATGAGATCAACTGTTAACTGCAGCCCTAGATTACAAACCATCTCACATATAAACAAAACACATACATGTGCATGGCTAATAGTGTTGGACAAATAAAATTACATAGCAAGAAATTAGACATTAGAAAGAGGTGTAGCTATAGGGTTAATGAAGCCCCTGGATGATATCTATAGTTTTCGACCAGTTACTTAAAGTTACAGCTTTAGCCCCATTGATACTAGCAGTAGACCTTTCTAGTAGACAGATATCTGAAAAAGTGGATAACCAGGCACTGTTCTTGTTAATTACAGGTTCAAATCAGTTCTTAATTATTATTATTAGCTGCAGTAGAGGCAGCCAGAATAATCCTTCTTTCTTGAATTGTTAACACTATGTTGGGATTGTATGCGATCAGAAAAAGAGCAGGGCAGGTGGGAATAGATTTGTCAATGATGGTCCCAACAATCTTATTTACATATCCCCAGAGAGAATTAATAATGGGACAGTACCAGAACATGTGTAAATAATCTCCTCTGACAGAATCAGAACAGTTAGTACACAGATCAATATCAACCAAGTTTAAACGACAGCTGCGCTCCGGTGTAAAGTAAGACCTGTCTACAAACTTGTAGTGAATTATCTGATGTGCCATTTTCTTAGAGGAGGCAGAAATGATATTCCAGATTGAAGGCCAATTCCAGTCCAGGTTGAGGGGTTGAAAATCATTTTCCCATCTCTTAGTCACTAGGAGTGGCTTAGCATCACAAGAAGAGAGCCTGTCATACAGTGAGGCTACCAGTCTAGTCTTACTAGTCAACTGAGCTACTAAAGGGTGTCGAGGGAGATGTACATCCCAAGGTACTCCATATGTTTTAAGATTAAAAAAAACATGAAGAGCCTGGAAGAGAGAAGTCCTCCTTCAAGTCCTGAAAGCAGCGCAGACCATGATAATCAAAAATATCACCTAATACATTAATGCCTCGTGTGGACCACTGAGGGAAAATAAGAAGTGCATACCTAGAGAGAAGTGCGTTACTATGCCATATGGGTGATAATTCATGATATTTATGGTCAATAGATAAATGTTTTTCTATACAGCGCCAAATGGACTTACCTGTCCTGTCCATTAAAGGCAAAATGGCCCAAAAAATATCTTTAAAAAAAACAACGAAATGATAGGACCCATATGAGATTCTGCATTTTTTTGTTTGATGGCGGAAAAGGGCAAATCCTGAATCCTAACCGGAAAGCACAAGGCACTTTCTATGGAACGCCATGGTGTAACTGAAGATGTGCCCAACCAGGTGTTCAAGGCTTTTAATTGGAAAGACCAATAATAGTATTTAAAGTTAGGAAGGGAGAGACCACCAGAGATTTTGGGGCGACAAAGGGTAGAGAAGCTGATCCTGGGACGTTTCCCGTTCCAGATAAAATTTCTACACATAGAATCAAGATCCCTAAAAAAATTTGCCGGGGGGGGAGCAGGGAGCATCGAGAATAAGCAATTGATTCGTGGTAGTACATTCATTTAATGCCCGAAATACGACCGTGGAGACCAGCTTCTAAGACAGACCAACTAGTAAGATCTTTTTTTACTTTAGTGAGAACTGCGTGAAAGTTATCTTTGACAGTAAGTGCAAGTGTAGGTCTAATTTGATTACCCAAGTAAGTAAAGCCATGGTTATGTAAAGAGATTGGAAGGTGGGTGAGCTCAGTATTTATAGTTGTCTGTTATAGTTGTTTGTTGTTGCCATGAAGCAAATGCAGTAGGTTTTTGTTGTTGTTCCTTGAAGTGGTTTAATAAAGGGACTTTTAAAACCAAAAACCTGTCTCTCCTCCTGTCTCTCATCTGTCTAACCTCCTCTCCTCCTGTCTCTCCTCTGTCTCTCATCCGGTGTTCCGCCTTTCATCCCAAATGAGCTGTTAGAGCACGAGATCCGCAGGTTTGCTTGGGCTGTAAAGATGCTAAACTGAAGCATGTGCAGTCTCTGAGAAGACAGGTGTTCATGTTTTTGGACTCACCTGCACAGACACTGGAGGTGTTGAAGTTTCTTACATGGTTTAAGCCAGCTCCGGCCAAATGAAATGTGTGGCGATGTGGGGCACAAACAGTTTGCGTGTCCACATAAATAGCGGCTTGATGCAGTCGCTGGCAACGCTGTCGGGGCTGGCTCCATGGCTGCGCTGGTGCCCGGCTCCACTGCCGACTCCGGGGCGGGGCCCGCTGCCGCATCTGTGGTCGGCTCTGCGACCGGGTCTGATGTGGCTCCCGGGGGGCCGTCGGCTGGCCCGATGGCTGAGTCGGTGTGTGATTCTTTGGATGGTTCCCTGTCAGGTGAGGCTGCAGTCAGCCTGAGCAGCGCTGACAAACCACAGCCTGAGGAGACTTCGGAGGAGGCCCCTCCAACAGTTTCTGCAGGTGGAGGTGAGGCTGTGGGGGGCTGTGACAGTGAACAGATTATGGAGGCTGGTATCAGCAGCCAGGCATCAGGTAGAGGAGAGGATGCAGAATGGGACTCAGTCAGATACTGTGTCAATCAGTGAGGTGTCCAACAGGAACACAGGTCTATATTCCTTAGAGGAAATAAACACTTTTCTAGACAAAACTTTTCACAGATCTGTAAAAGTTAATGATTATTTTAGTGACACTGAAAAGTTCATCAGATCAGTGGGAGTGTTGAGGAGATCTGTTGGTGTGGACCGATTGGATGAAAGGAAGCGTTTTCGCCTCAAGAAACATATCACAAGACTGGTAAAAGGTTAAACAGTTAAAAAGATAAAAGTTAGGTAAGATGATCATGGTGTTATTTTTCATACACTGTTCTTTACTGCTTTCCTCTTTTCTGTCTCTCTTCTTTAACCCCCATATGCAGAGCAACACTATAGGGTCTATTAACATTAATGGTGGGAGAGATAAACATAAAAGAGCCCTAGTCAGTGAGATTGTTTCACAAAAAAAGATAGATGTGCTGTTCTTACAGGAAACTCATAGTGACCAGGCAGATGAGGTAGACTGGGGTTTATGGTGGGAGGGTCCACACGTCCTGAGTCATGGCACAAGTGTCAGTGCAGGGGTAGCCATCCTCTTCAGAGCAACTGCCAATGCAGTCATTCTCTGTGTTAGCGAGGTGGTCAAGGGTCGGTTGCTGATTGTCAGGGCAGAGATGGACGGCTCAGTATTGTGTTTTGTTAATATTTATGCTCCCAACCAGGGCTCTGACAGAGTGGGGCTTTTTACAAAAATACAGTCTGAACTCAGGAACTACAGTCAGGACCATATCATTCTTGGCGGTGATTTCAACTGTACAGTTGATTTCACTCAGGACAGAACCAATGAAGAGCCACACCCACAGTCCTCCCAGTGTTTAAAACAAACTAGTACTGACTTAGATCTGTTTGATACCTGGAGACTCAAACACCCACACACCCGTCAGCACACATGGATATGGATCAGAAACAACAGGGTCAGTGCAGCCAGACTAGATAGGTTTTACATCTCACAAAATCTCAACACCAGATTAGTCAGCAGTACCATAACCCTGGTTGGTTTCACTGACCACCACCTAGTCAGTATAAACTTGACAATTTCATCAGGTGAGAGGGCCAAATCTTACTGGCATTTCAACAATAAACTCTTACAAGACAGCACTTTTTGTCAGAGCTTTGGGAATTTCTGGAGACACTGGCAGACAAAGAAAAGCAGCTTTAGCTCTTTAAAGCAATGGTGGGAGGTTGGCAAAGCTCAAACTCGTGTGTTCAGTCAGCAGTACACGTCACACTCTACTGCTGAAATCAAGGCAGCAGTACAAAACCTTGAAGCCAGCATCAGTACCATCGAGAAGGGGATCAGGAGAGACTCCGATTCCACTGCTGGCGACCTGCTGCAGCAGAAGAAGAAGGAACTGAGTGCTTTTCTGCAAGAGAGGGTCAAGGGAGCTTTGGTCTGATCGCGCTTCCTCCAGCTGAAGGACATGGATGCCCGAGCTCCTTCTTCTTCAACTTGGAGCGGAACGCGGTGCAGAGGAAGCAGATGGCCTGTCTGAAGCTCCCTGGAGGGAGACTGACTGCGGATCAGAATGAAATGAGGGCTCACGCAATTGACTTTTACATCAGCCTATTTAAGGCTGAACCATGTAGCGCTGAGAACCGCAAAGAGCTTCTGGAGAGCCTTCCTCAGCTCAGTTCGGAGGAGAGAGCTGCCCTGGACTGTGGGCTAACTTTCGAAGAGTGACAATGGCCGTTAACCAGATGCCTTCTGGACGGGCGCCTGGGATTGACGGTCTCTCCACTGACTTCTATAAGCGGTTCTGGAACATTATTGGCACCAACCTACACGAGGTAGTGCAGGAGTGTTTCAAAACTGGATCTCTTCTGGTTTCAGGCAATCCCTGCTGCCTAAAAAGGGGGACCTGACATTACTTAAGAACTGGAGGCCAGTGGCCCTCCTCTGTACGGACTATAAGGTGCTTTCCAGAGCCTTATCTAATAGACTAAAAGACTTTCTGGGAAAAATTGTAAATACAGACCAATCATACCGTGTGCCAGAGAGATCAATCATGGACAATATTTTTCTTATCAGGGATGTACTTGATTTATGTAAAATTTATAATGTCAATGTTGGGATTGTGTCACTGGATCAAGAGAAGGCTTTTGATAGGGTGGATCAGTCACATCTGTTTGCTGCACTTAGAGGTTTTGGGTTTGGTGATGGGTTTTTGTCTTGGGTTAGTTTACTGTCAGAAGCGGTCCTGGCTAGTTTTACGCCCTGGGCGAACCATCCCTCGGATTCGCCTTTCCTTTCTGCTGCTGGTTGAAACGTGATAATAGGGGCGCCCCAGCACTCACTCCACTAACTTGATGTGGAAATGAGTGGTAGTCTAGAAAACTGGCGAGTTTTGTTTTTGTTTTTTTTGGAGGGCGCTCGTGCGCCCTCACATAGATTGCGCCCTGGGCGGTCGCCCACATTGCCCATAGCAAAAACCGTCCCTGTTTACTGTATAGTGGTACACAGTGTATGGTGAAGGTAGGGGCGGGGCTGAGTCGGCCAATTCCTGTACAGCTGCTTTCCTTACAAACCCCTCACCTAAACAGCTTTGAGGTGGTGGGAAAAAAGGCAGTCTATGAAGTCTGCGTTAAGGTTCTGAACTCTCTGCGCTCTCTGGCAGCGCTGAAGGAGTCGAGGTGGGCTGAGTTCTTTGGCCCAGACATTTCCCCGAAAGGCAGCTGGCGGTCCCTGTACAAGATCCCCTTGGAGAAGCGTACAGCTGACCTCCAGTGGAGGGTCGTACATGGGGCAATAGCTACGGACAGATACAGAACACACCTTGATCCGGAGCTAGGGGAGGGGTGTAGTTTCTGTTTGCACACAGAGACTCTTTTTCATTTGTTTGTTGAGTGTCCTCGGCTGTCACAGCTCTTTGACCTTTTAAGGAGCTGGTTGCATGGTCTGGGGGAGGCCTTTTCTTTTCCACTGTTCATTTTTGGTTGAAAATACAGTGCTAAAAACAAAAAAGTACACACACTGATAACCTTTCTGCTGGGCTCTGCCAAGTTGGCTATCTGGCTGACTCGCAGCAACCGGACTCAGGGTGCCGGCAGTGTGGAGCCGGTGCCGGTCTTAGAAGGACTCTTGAAATCCCGGCTCAGAGTGGAATATTGTTACTGTCAATCTGTGGACAATTTACAGGACTTTAAAGACAGATGGACTGTTGGGGGTGTCCTGTGCTCTGTGACAGTGGATGGAGAGCTGGGGTATAATTTAACATTTACTGTGTCTGGCAGACTGTTTATTCAGGAGCAGCTTTTGTCTGTTTTGTTTGTTTGTTTGTTTGTTTTTCATTTTTCTTGATTTGAACTTAATGGTTTTCAGTCATTGCTGAAATGATTTAATAAAGGGACTTGAAAAACCTCCTGTATCTCCTCTGTCTCTCCTCTGTCTAACCTCCTCTCTTCTTGTTTCTCCTCCTGTCTAACCTCCTCTCCTCCTGTCTCTCCTCTGTCTAACCTCCTCTCCTCTGTCTCTCCTCTGTCTCTCCTCTGTCTAACCTCCTCTCCTCTTGTTTCTCCTCCTGTCTAACCTCCTCTCCTCCTGTCTCTCCTCTGTCTAACCTCCTCTCCTCCTGTCTCTCCTCTGTCTCTCCTGCTGTCTCTCATCTGTCTAACCTCCTCTCCTCTTGTTTCTCCTCCTGTCTAACCTCCTCTCCTCCTGTCTCTCCTCTGTCTAACCTCCTCTCCTCCTGTCTCTCCTCTCCTCCTGTCTCTCCTCTGTCTAACCTCCTCTCCTCCTGTCTCTCCTCTGTCTCTCCT
>NC_065524.1:41616748-41621813 GCF_006386435.1 Epinephelus moara | reverse complement strand
AGACCAGAAGAAATCCACGATGGCTCTCTGAATGTCCTCTATCAGGCTTTTTGGTGGTGTTAAAACGTTGAACTTGTGCCAAAGGGCCGAGGCAACCAAGTTATTGGCAACCAGAACTCGTCCCCTATATGACAACTGGGGTAGCAACCATTTCCATTTAGACAACCTCGCGCACACCTTCTCCCTAATACCCTCCCAGTTCTTTGCCTGAAAACCTTCTGTGCCCAAAAACACCCCCAGCACTTTCAGACCCTCCTTCCCCCACTCAAGACCTCCAGGCAGAATGGGCACTGCCTGATCCCTCCACTGTCCCACCAACAAAGCTTCACTTTTTGCCCAATTCACCCGTGCAGATGTGGCCCCTTCATACAGGGACAGGGTGTCCTGCAAATATTGAACATCCCTCTGGCTGGTGATGAAAATACAAACATCATCCGCATAGGCCGATACAGTAGGAGGTTGAGCAAGATCCGAGGACCCAGGCAGTGAAAGACCACGGAGCCGACCCCTCAGCCTGTGCAGCAAGGGCTCGATGGCTAGACTATATAGCTGACCTGAGATAGGACAGCCTTGCCTTATCCCTCGCTGCACAGGGACTGGCCGACTCAGCCCTGCTCCCGTCTTCACCAAACATTGAGCACCACTGTACAATAAACCAATCCAGGCCAGAAACCCATCACCAAAACCAAAAGCCCTAAGTGCAGAAAATAAATAAGAGTGATCCACCCTGTCGAAAGCCTTCTCCTGATCCAAACACATAATACCAAAATTGACATTATCATAACATCTGCAAACATCAATAACATCACGAATGAGGAAAATGTTGTCCATAATTGTCCTGTCAGGTACACAATATGTTTGATCTGTGTGAACAATTAATTCCAGGATGATCTTAAGTCTGTTCGATAAGGCTCTGGAAAGCACCTTATAGTCTGTACAGAGGAGAGCAACTGGCCTCCAGTTCTTAAGTAAGGCCAAGTCCCCTTTCTTGGGCAGCAGGGAAAGTACTGCTCGTCGACAGGAGACAGGAAGAGATCCTGCTCTGAAGCACTCTAAGAAGACAGCATGCAAGTCAGGTCCAAGAGTATTCCAGAAACGCTTAAAAAAGTCAGCAGAGAGACCATCAATCCCAGGTGCTCGCCCTGATGCCAACTGGTTGACAGCAACTGTCAACTCCTCCAGAGTCAGCTCACAATCCAGCACAGCTTTCTCCTCCAAGCTGAGCTGCGGAAGCCCCTCCAAGAGCTTCTCTCGACACGCCATGCTGCACTGCTCTGCCCTGAAGAGCTCAGCATAGAAGTCCACTGCATGGCTCCTCATCTCGTCCGGGCTTGTGGTCACCCTGCCCCCTGGCAGCTTAAGGCAGGTCATCTGCTTCCTCTGCGCCACCGATCTCTCCAGATTGAAGAAGAAAGAAGTCGGGGCATCCATGTCCTTCAGCTGGAGGAAGCGAGACCTGACAAGGGCCCCCTTCACTCTCTCCTGCAGGAAAGAACTTAATTCCAACTTCTTCTCCTGCAGCATATGACCCATAGTGGGATCAGAGTCCCTACGTAACCCTTCCTCAATGTTTTTAATACTGACTTCAAGTTCCTTCACTGCTGCCTTGATTTTAGCAGTGGAATGGGAGGTGTACTGCTGACAAAAAACACGAATTTGTGCTTTACCAACCTCCCACCACTGCTTCAAGGAACTAAAATCACCTTTTTGCCTTTTCCATTGCTGCCAGAAGTGCTCAAAACTCTGACAAAAAGCACTGTCCTGAAGAAGTTTGTTATTAAAGAACCAGTGGGAGCTAACCCTTTCCCCTGTCGAGCTGACCAAATCTATGCTGACAAAATGGTGGTCAGTGAAGCCAACTGGATATATGTTACTTTGAATTAATCTCAAGCTGAGATTCAGGGAAATGTAAAACCTGTCCAATCTGGCTGCACTGACCCTGCCATTACCGACCCTCACCCATGTGTACTGTCTGGACTGTGGATGTTTAACCCTCCATGTGTCTAACAGGTCCAACTGTGTGACGACACTGCTAAGGCTCTGAGATGACTGAGGGTGGGGCTCCTCGCCTGTCCTGTCCATAGTAAAATCTAATGTACAGTTAAAATCCCCACCAATAATCAACTGATCTTGATGGTACTTAAACAGCTCATTTTGTAGCAGGGTAAAAAAACCAGCTCTTTCTGGACCGTGATTTGGGGCGTACACATTAACAAAACAAAACACAGAGCTCTGTATTTCAGCCCTAACAATCAACAAACGACCCTTCACCACTTCAGTAGTAGATAAAACTGTTGCATTTGCAGTGGGTCTAAGCAGAACAGCAACCCCTGCACTGAAGTTGGTGCCGTGGCTAAGCGTATATGAACCCTCCCACCATAAACCCCAGTCTACCTCATCTGCTGGATTAGTATGTGTCTCCTGCAAAAAAAGCACATCTACCCTTTTCTGAGTAGAAACCTCAGAAATTAGAGCCCTTTTCTGTCTGTCCCTCCCTCCATTAATGTTCAAAGACCCAATTTTAAGGTTTTGCATTGAGAGACGAAAGAAGAGAAACAGGCATGAAGAAACAAGCAGAGAACAGTAAAAAGAGGAAAACACCGAGTGATACATGATCATGTCACTTTTTAGCTTTTCTAGCGGGTCTACCAGTTTTTGCCTTTCTCAGAGTGGTAATGTGCTTTTTAAGACGGAAATGTTTCTTCTCATCCAACAAATCAAAACCAACCAGTCTTTTCAGTATGTCCACAGATTTAATGAACTTTTCAGTGTCACTAAAGTAATCACTCACTTTAACAGACTTTTTAAAAGTCACATCAAGGAAATTATTAATGTCCTCTAAAGAATAGAGATCTTCTGCATTTCTGTTGCTTTCACACACAGATACAGTGTCTGACTCTGAGCCAAAGTCCATGTCACCTCCTTCATATGATGCCTGGCTATTGAGCACTTCACTGCTAATAACATTTTCTATGCCTGCAGAGCTTGTAGAAGCTGCTTCCTCTGCAGCCTGAGACTGCATCTCAGTGCCTGCAGACTGAGAACTGCCCAGGTTCCCTGCGTCCGCGGGAGCCTGCTGCTCAGACTGGATATATTCCTCCCTGTCATGAGATCCACTAACTGCTGTACGCACATCACCGCGCTCCGCCGCCGGCGCACTCGCGACCACAGGCCCAAACTCGGGCTCAAGAGCCGCAGCGGCATTAGACGCGGTGTCAGGCGCGGCGTTCAGCACAGTCGCGGTAACGCTCGCGGCGTCATCCGCCACCGCGGCACCCGGCACTACAGCATCAGCTGCCTCCTTGCCTCGCGCAGCGTCAGCCGCCACCGCGGCATCAGCCGCTTCGGGGTGAGCCGCGCGGGCAACAGGTGAACCGCCCGCAGCCCCCTGCCCCTTATGCGGACACGCAACACGTTTGTGTCCCACATCCCCACACTCAAAACATTTCAGCTGTCCTGAGCTAGCATACACCATGTAAGACCCATCACCGTGCTTCACTCTGAAAGACACCTCCAGTGTCTGAGAAGGCGAATCCAAAAACATGAACACCTGCCGTCTCAGAGACTGCACATGCTTCAGCTTTGGATCCTTACATTCTAAACTCACTGTCTTAAATCCACTAGCGAACTTGCCGAACCTACGGAGCTCGCTCTCTAACGACTCGTTAGGAATAAACGGCGGAACACGGTGATCCGCGTGGAGGGAACTGACAGCGGGGATACCTGCACAAAAGCGTCCCTGATAAACACGCCGCTCTCTATCAGCTGATAGACATGAGCCTCCTCTTTCAAAAACACAACCACAGCTTTGTTCATTCGCGATGCAAATGAAAGATTGTCATGTCCTACCTGCTCGCCGACAGCCAGCAGAACCTCCTCCACGGTAACATTACTATCCGGCGGCGCTATCCGCACTCCCTGCCGGATAGACGGAGGTGGCGTCTCGGAGGACGCCATTCCTCCCGACAAACCACCGGACAAAACCACTGATCACTCTGCCAACACTCAACAAACACTGGAAAAAAAGCTTACCTGATCACGTAACTAGAACAGATGAAGAAATCAGAGGGAAATCCGGAAAAAACAGGATTAGAAAACCATTCAAACTCCGCGCCACTCGCACGTCCACCACCACGACTCACGCTCACGCTCACGCTCACGCTCACACTCACCGGAAACGGAAACGGAGAGGAGAGGAGAGGAGAGGAGAGGAGAGGAGAGGAGAGGAGAGGAGAGACTTGAGGAGAGGAGAGGAGAGGAGAGGAGGAGACAGCGAAGGAGAGGAGGAGACAGAGAAGGAGAGGAGGAGACAGGAGGAGAGGAGGTTAGACAGGAGGAGAAACAAGAGGAGAGGAGGTTAGACAGATGAGAGACAGAGGAGAGACAGAGGAGAGGAGGTTAGACAGGAGAAGAAACAAGAAGAGATGAGGTTAGACAGAGGAGAGACAGAGGAGAGACAGGAGGAGAGGAGGAGACAGAGAAGGAGAGGAGGAGACAGAAGGAGAGGAGGAGACAGAGAAGAAGAGGAGGAGACAGAGAAGGAGAGGAGGAGACAGAGGAGGAGATAGAGAAGGAGAGGAGGAGACAGAGGAGGAGACAGAGGAGTAGAGGAGGAGATAGAGAAGGAGAGGAGGAGACAGCGTAGGAGAGGAGGAGACAGAGAAGGAGAGGAGGAGACAGCGAAGGAGAGGAGGAGACAGAGGAGGAGATAGAGAAGGAGAGGAGGAGACAGAGGAGGAGAGGAGGAGATAGAGAAGGAGAGGAGGAGACAGCGTAGGAGAGGAGGAGACAGAGAAGGAGAGGAGGAGACAGCGAAGGAGAGGAGGAGACAGAGGAGGAGATAGAGAAGGAGAGGAGGAGACAGAGGAGGAGAGGAGGAGATAGAGAAGGAGAGGAGGAGACAGAGAAGGAGAGGAGGAGATAGAGAAGGAGAGGAGGAGACAGTGTAGGAGAGGAGGAGACAGAGAAGGAGAGGAGGAGACAGCGAAGGAGAGGAGGAGACAGAGAAGGAGAGGAGGAGACAGAGGAGGAGATAGAGAAGGAGAGGAGGAGACAGAGGAGGAGA
>NC_065524.1:41608526-41613134 GCF_006386435.1 Epinephelus moara | reverse complement strand
GGTTGTTTTGTGTCTCTGTGGTCGTGTTGCATCTCTTTGAGGTTGTTTTGTCTCTCTGTGGTTGTTTTGTTTCTCTTTGAGGTCGTGTTGCATCTCTTTGAGGTTGTTTTGTCTCTGTGGTCGTTTTGTTTCTCTTTAAGGTCGTGTTGCATCTCTTTGAGGTCGTTTTGTCTCTGTGGTTGTTTTGTGTCTCTGTGGTCGTGTTGCATCTCTTTGAGGTTGTTTTGTCTCTCTGTGGTTGTTTTGTTTCTCTTTGAGGTCGTGTTGCATCTCTTTGTTGTTTTGTGGCTCTGTGGTCGTGTTGCATCTCTTTGAGGTTGTTTTGTCTCTCTGTGGTTGTTTTGTTTCTCTTTGAGGTCGTGTTGCATCTCTTTGAGGTTGTTTTGTCTCTGTGGTCGTTTTGTTTCTCTTTAAGGTCGTGTTGCATCTCTTTGAGGTCGTTTTGTCTCTGTGGTTGTTATGTCTCTCTGTGGTCGTGTTGCATCTCTTTGTTGTCTTTTTGTGTCTCTTCAAGGGTTGTCATGCGTCTCTTTGTGGTAGTTTTACGTTTTTGTGGTCGTGTTGCATCTATTTGAGGTCGTGTTGTTTCTCTTTGTTGTGTTCTTGTGTCTCTGAGGTTGTGCTGCGTCCCTTTGAGGTTGTGTTGCGTCTCTTTGTTGTCTTTTTGTGTCCCTTCAAGGGTTGTCATGCATCTCTTTGAGGTCGTGCTGTGTCTCTTTGAGGTCATGCTACGTCTCTTTGAGGTTGTGTTGCGTCTCTTTGCGGTCGTGTTGTGTCCTTTTGTGGTTCTAATGTAGTCGGTCATGTGATCGTCATGCCAACGTACAGCTTTCCCAGAGGTCGTCATGGCGACAAAGCGGCTGACTCAGCGGGGTGAGAACCAGACCTGACCTGAAACTAAACCGTCCGTCAGAGCGACAGCTGCTCATTGATCGAGCAGCTCCACACTGCTGCCTTTTCATTGGACATTCTTCAGTGACATGGGAGAAGCCGTCTAGCTGTCTGTCAGAGGAATCGGGGGTCTCGATTGGCTCTCCGGGAGCGGAAACGGATCTCTGACAGTTTGGAGTTGATGCCAGAGCCAATGACTCCTCGCTTGGCGAGAGGAAACCGAGCCAAGATGGCATCTGAGGGACAGAGAGGAGGACAGTGAGAGGACAGATGGATTCAAGGGACATTCTGCTGGACTGTCTCAACTCACTGAAGATGGCATTGATCTTGTGCGGGTCCAGAGCGCTGCGCTGTGGGTGGAAGGCGGGTCGGCGGCTCCGCCCGCCTCGCAGGTTGCTGTTCATCAGGGTGTTCATATCAAACACTCCCAGCAGCAGCAACCGCGCCATTGCCGTGGGAGACGGCGCCTGATTGGCTGCCTGCCATGAGCGGACATCACAGAGAACACCAGAGCCCGGATACACCTCCACCTGGCTCGCCTGGATGTACAGGGATAGGTAAGACACAATGACCAGGTGTTAACAAGGCATTAACAAGCTCTCACCTGGACACAGGAAACCAGTACAGACAGTTTCAAACCAGATCAGATCCAGATCAGTTCTGGTGTAAACCTGATCCTAGGTGGTCTTACCTGTCCGTTGATGTGTCCAGCGGTACACTGGCTCTCGGAACAGCTCCTCCTCAGCTCCTCCATGTCGGTCTGGCTGCAGAGCGGCGCCTCCTCCCCCATGTGGCTCCCCAGGCCCAGGTCCGGCACCTCCTCGTCCTCGGAGCCCAACGGGCCCCAGGAATCCAACAGGTCCCCGCCCACCTCCTCCTGGACCTGCTGGACGTGGACCTGGGGACTGAAGTCTCTGTCCTGATTGGTCGCTGTGTGGTGGTGATGCGAGTACGAAGTGTAACTGTCGGTCCTGCCTGTTGCCATGGAGACTGAGTGATGACTGTTGACCTGGCCCAGCGTCTGCCACATGGTGGACAGAAGCCCAGGGATCTCTGGGAAATGGAGTCATATCAAATGTCAACTTCCTGTCTGAACCTGAGAGTGCTCTGATTGGTCAGCTGTGGACAGGTAGACCAGGTGCCATGGATCTGGACTCACCATGAACCAGCATGTTGTTCAGCCTCTGGTTCTCCGCCGACAGCTCCGCCTTCTCGCGCTCTAGCTCTCGAACCCGTGAACGCAGGAAGTGAAGCTCAGCGGTCTGTGAAGGCGTCAGGGCAGACATGCCTGAGTCACCTGACACACCTGACTCCACCTTCACCACCTGCAGGGGGGGCAGGGCGAGGGGGGACGTTGTTTGTTAATAAAAAGACTAAAAAACTAAAAGTCTGTTCACTGATTGGTTCGTGTCACAGCCAATCCAGTCCTGATCAAAGTTCTCTTGTTTCCATCTTATTTATTCTCACATGTTGTTGTTTATGTTGATAGTTATTGATCATTCTATTTGTTCTCCTTCTTTTATGACCGTATTAACATTTTATTTATTTTAAAGCCGCTACAAAGAACTTTTAACTGGATATGCAAAAGTCTCTGGTTTCTGCTGATGTCTGTGCGTGACCTACAACAGCAAATGAGACCATCGGTGTGAAGATAAGCTATTTCTATATAGTGTATATCCATACCTTTAGGAAACTGTCTCCGGGTCCGCCCCAGGTCGCTTCCAGGACGAAGCGATTTACGGCACTCAGACGGAAACACGTCTTCTTACCTAGCTGCTTACATTTATAGTGACTCTTATAAATAGTCGCTATTCCTCCTCCTCGACCCGACGTCCGCGGGGAGTTAAAATAGCAGCAATCATCAGGTAAAAGTTCTGTGAAAGCACTGGACTCACCAACAGTCAGCCACGTCGGGAAGTCAGGAAATCCTTCAGGATAAACGTTTTGTTCGCTAGCGATCTAGCATTTACCAGCCCAATCCTGCCAGGAGCCGGCAGGTCCACAGCGTTAGCTGTCCGGGGAGCCACACACAGAGGCCGCAGGTTGTGCAGATTCACCCCGCGCCAGCGGGGACGAGGAGAGCAGGGGCCGCGGGGCTGGAACACCTCATCTGGGCCGATGACAGGTACCAGCCAGGCGTCGACAGGGTCCAGCGAGTGCCGAGAAATAAAGAGGCGAGGCACCGCTCCATACTCAGTCCAAGAAGCTGTGGAAGTGCTTGCCAAACAGGCCTTTAGCCTTACCAGCCGACCGCTGCGTTTACCACGGCGGCGGTGGCGCTTACACCGGAGAGGTGGAGCTGGGGCACGGCAGAGGTGAGCTGGGATCCCCGATAGGAGCGGGGGCAAAGTTTTCCCGTCTTGTTGTTTCATTCATCACCAAAACATCTAATCTAATGCACTGAAGAGAACTGTAATATATAGAGCAATAGCATATTGGAATAGGCTCCCGCCAAATATAATTAGATATAATTAGTTGTTTTATTTTAAATGTGCAATTTGTTTTTGTATTTTATTGTATTGTTTCATTGTATTAAGTTTTTATTTTGATTGTACTGTATATATGAGTGTCTGGACCCCAGGAAGAATAGTCTTCACTTGGTGAAGACTAATGGGGATCCATAATAAAACATAAAACATGCGCGAGCCAGGTAAGCGTCTTTATGACAATACGCGCAAGAGTTCATGGGAAATGTAGGCTTCATTCCGGCAAAACACTACCGCTTTTGTCCACAGGGTCGCCACGCTTTTGTCCACAGGGTCGCCAAAATCAACTCAAAATGAAAGTTCCTTGTAGGGGCTTTAATGATCGAGTAGAATAAACAAACAAACAATCAGTTGGTGTTTTGTTTTTTAGATTTTATTTATTTTTATATTTCTACATTTTCACCTGTTTAATCAGACTGACTGATTGATTGGTTGATTGATTGATGAACTGACTGACTGACTGACTGACTGACTGACTGACTGGTTGGTTGGTTGGTCGGTTGATTGATTGATTGATTGATTGATTGATTGATTGATTGATTGATTGATGAACTGACTGACTGACTGATTGATTGATTGATTGATTGATTGATTGATTGATTGGTTGATTGATAGATTGATAGATTGATAGATTGATAGATTGACTGATTGATTGATTGATTGATTGATTGATTGATTGATTGATTGGTTGGTTGGTTGGTTGGTTGGTTGATTGGTTGATTGATGAACTGACTGACTGACTGACTGACTGACTGACTGACTGATTGATTGATTGATTGATTGATTGATTGATTGATTGATTGATTGAGTGGTTGGTTGATTGATATGTGTCACAGTGCTGCACATTGATCTGTTTCTATATAATATAACATAACTTAGGCTGACCAAAACGTCCTCTTTTGCCCAGACATGTCCACTTTTGACGTCCTGCCCGGGGCGTCCGGGGGGGTTTTATAAACTGATGATAATGTCCGGTTTTCCTCCGTGTTTGAGACGGGAGTGGGCGGCGGGAGGTCCGAGGTGGCCACAATAAAAGGCCACTCTGAAATGTGCAGTTTTGCTTTATTGGGAGGGTCTGGGGGGGGTCAGAAAACCAGTCAGTATCTGGTGTGACCACCATTTGCCTCACGCAGTGCAACACATCTACTTCCCATAGAGGTGATCAGGTTGTTGATTGTGGCCTGTGGAATGTTGGTCCACTCCTCTTCAATGGCTGTGCGAAGTTGCTGGA
>NC_065524.1:41599456-41600364 GCF_006386435.1 Epinephelus moara | reverse complement strand
AGTATGTCAGTATTCCTGCAGTATGTCAGTACTCCTACTGTATGTCAGTATTCCTGCAGTATGTCAGTACTCCTACGGTATGTCAGTACTCCTACGGTATGTCAGTACTCCTGCTGTATGTCAGTACTCCTATAGTTTGTCAGTACTCCTATAGTATGTCAGTATTCCTGCAGTATGTCAGTTCTCCTGCTGTATGTCAGTTTTCCTGCTGTATGTCAGTATTCCTGCAGTATGTCAGTTCTCCTGCTGTATGTCAGTTTTCCTGCTGTATGTCAGTACTCTGATAGTATGTCAGTACTCCCTCTTTATGTCAGTTCTCCTGCTGTATGTCAGTACTCCTGCTGTATGTCAGTACTCCTACAGTGTGTTGTGTGTCTCACTGTGTGTACCTATGTGTGTACAGGTGGGCGTGGCATCTATGGATTCAATGGGTGTGGTCACAGTACGTTCTTCGTGTACTGTAAAAGTTGTCGATCGATCCAACCAGGAAAACTCAGAGTTTGTTGCCGAAGCTGCAGACAGACAACGCTGACGCTCAGCAGGGTGAGTCAGCTGATCCCTGACTATGTCACAGGCTGATGTCATCTGTAAACACATTTAGATCAGGTTTATATCTACTGACTGGTGGTGATGATGATGATGATGATGATGGCGATGCTGAGGATGGTGGTGATGATGGTGATGATGATGATGGTGATGATGATGATGATGGTGATGATGATGGTGATGATGATGATGATGGTGATGGTGATGATGATGATGGCGATGCTGAGGATGGTGATGATGATGGTGATGGTGATGAAGATGATGATGATGATGATGGTGATGGTGATGGTGATGATGGTGATGATGATGATGGTGGTGATGATGATGATGGTGATGATGATGGTGATGATGGTGATGATGAT
>NC_065524.1:41590878-41598131 GCF_006386435.1 Epinephelus moara | reverse complement strand
TGATGATGATGGTGATGATGATGATGGTGATGATGATGATGATGGTGATGATGGTGATGATGATGATGGTGATGATGATTATGATGATGAGGATGATGGTGATGATGGTGATGGTGATGATGATGGTGATGATGATGATGATGATGATGGTGATGATGATGGTGATGATGATGATGATGATGATGGTTATGATGATGATGAGGATGATGATGATGATGGTGAGGGTGAGGATGATGATGGTGATGATGATGATGGTGAAGATGATGATGGTGATGATGATGGTGATTATGGTGACCTGTCTCTCTCAGGGTCCGTCTTGTTGGGAAGACGTCCTCCTCCGAGGTCGTATCCACGGCGTGTGTCAATCAGAGAGTTGTCACGGCAACGAAGCGGTAAGAGGGCGGGGCTTCTGTGTCATCGAGCCGTGATAGTTCAGTGTGTTCATCCAAAGGCATTCAGTGTGTGTGTGTGTGTGTGTGTTTGTGTGTGTGTGTGTGTGTGTGTGCAGGAGTTCTACATGAAGTGTGCGTCCCATCCGACATCAGAGGACGATGTCTCCGTGGCGCTCGACCTCATCATGACCAACAGCAGAGACGTCCCGTGTATTGCCTGCACCGATGTCATGTAACACACACACACAGACACACACACACGCATATATACACACACACACAGACACAGTGAGGTCATCACACGCTGAGGGGACGTCTGCTGTCCAACACATGTCTGTGTGTGTATCCCACAGGGACGTGGTCCTGGTCTTCCAGTGTTCAGAGCGTCATGTGATCTGTCTCGACTGTTTCCGTCGTTACTGTCAGACCCGACTCAACGAGCGCCAGTTTGTTCACCATCCTGTGATTGGCTACTCGCTGCCGTGTGCCGGTAAGACGTCACACCATGGACTCAATACGTTATTAATACAATCGATACACCCATCTGACGGGGTTGAAGTGTTTTAAATATGTTTTAATACGTTTAAATGTTTTTGTTTTTTTTAAAATACTAATTAATTTATTTCATAAATGTGTTAAAATCATTTTTAAAATGTAGGTTTTTTTAATGTCATTTTCTTTCTTTTCTTCTTTCTTTTCCTTTGTCTGTGTTTAAACATGTGACATGTGACACGTGCAGCCGGCTGCGTCAACTCTCTCATCAAAGAGTTACATCACTTCAGGATTCTGGGAGAGGATCAGGTGACACCATCCTTCTTCCTCCTCTTCTTCTTCTCCTTCTTCTCCTTCTTCTTCTTCTATAGGGTCCGGGCAGGCAATCCTGCCCGGACCCTCTTGTTTTCCTGCTCGTTATTTCTTCTTCTTCTTCTTCTCCTTCCGAGGAAATCCTACTTCCCATGCGCGAAAAATCACCAAACTTTGCACAAAGGTCCAGTCCTATGCCAGATTTGCCTAGCTGCAAACACAAGTTAGTAGTCTTCATGGTGGCGCTACAGCAAGTGTCTAAAGTTCAAAACTGTGAAAATTCACAACACATCGACCGTATGTGCTACAGCTTTGCAGCTTTCACCAAAATGGAGCCCCGATACTGAAGAAACTTTTGTACATTTAAACCTATTGCAAATTATGAAGTTCATCACTTTTTTTTTCAAAAACTGTAAAACTTCTTAAACCGTTCTCCTCCCTTCATTTTTGCTCAGTTGACACCAAACTTGCTACAGAGCATCTTCAGACTGTCCTCCACAAACTGTCCTCACAGATTTTTGATTTATCAGAAATTGAGCCTTCAGTGCATCAAGATGTTTGACTGTAAACAGTACTGTAAACATATACTTGCAAATTCTTGCCAAATAAGTTTTCAATGTTCATGAAAAAAATTGATGACGTTTGGCAAATATCAGACTTATATATCAAAAACTAAATTTTTGACAGCATTTTAAATTCTGTCCTCATGTGAACCATTGCTGTCAATGGGAATACTTTACACATCAGTTTTTCACTTATGGAGATGATCAGTAATTGTTAAAAAATTAACAACATCTCCATGCTGTCTAGATGCAAGATGTGTTTTTTTCAGATTTTTGTCTTGATAACTGAATTTATGGCAGCAGTTTGAAATCTGCCTTGACAGCTGCTGTCATCCTGGTGGCTGGCTTAGTCAGCCACATATGAGTTGTCACTGGCTGATTAGCTCAGTCAGATAGAAGATGCTCCTTGGTGTCAGAGGTTGTGAGTTCAAGCTTCAACTGATGCAAAATGTACATTGTAATGGCAACTTTCTTGTTGTCTTCCTATTCTGCCTCTTGTTGCTCAGAATTGCCTAAATTTGCCTAGAATTGCCCGGCCCTGACCATTGCTGCACAGCAGCTATAATCTTCTCCTTCTTCTTCTTCCTTTTCTTCTTCTTCTTCACACACTGTCAGAGGATTAATATATATACACACTTAATTTGTACACACTCTATATACACATTTGTTTGTTTGTTTATATCAGATATCAGATACAGATGCTTCACTCTTTATTTAAGAGACCAAACTGTCACATTAACCTTAATTTAAATCAAACTTTGTTTAAATCGAACTTTATTTAAAAGCAAACTTTATTTACATTAAAGCTGCAGTAGGTAGAAAGCCTGAAAACGGTTGATTTTTGAGTCTCATCTGAGTTAGGTTTTGTTCGTCTCCGCCCTGAGCCCCTCCTACCAGACGAGCACGCGAGTATTTTATCCTACTTGGTTCTATTTCTCCTTCTTTAGAGACTGAACACAGAGCCATGGTGAGGTGCAGAAACCTATTGTTTGTCTCAGACCACTTGATTTACATTATGCTTAGAGGATATTATAAAATTTTTACTCAATTATACCAAAACAATGTTGCCTACTGGAGCTTTAAATTGTATTAAAAATCAAACTTTATTTAAATTACATTTTATTTAAAATCAAACTTTATTTAATTTACATTTTATTTAAATCAAACTTTATTTAAAATCAAACTTTATTTAAATCAAATTTTATTTAAAATAAAACTTTATTTAATTTACATTTTATTTAAATCAAACTTTATTTAAAATCAAACTTTATTTACATTAAATTGTATTAAAAATCAAACTTTATGGGACTTCCGGTGATGGCAGACACGGAGTAGATGCTTCTACCCCGCTCTCCCATACTCTTTACAATTTTATTCTTGTTAACCCAACTCTTCATCTTTACCAACAAACTGGTTCATTGCTCTAAGACCTCAACGTCATATCGCCTCCTGAAATGGCAAATAAGCACGGAAAACAAAGTAAAAAAGACCCCAGCGAGACAACTGCTAGCGACGTTAGCATGGCCGCGCTAACCAGCCTTCTGGAAGGCCACAAGGCTGACCTAGCAACGGAGTTCAAGGCATCCTTTTCGGCGCTGGAGGCCAAAATACATCTCGTACCAGCTCCTGTGTCCAGCCACGGCCAACGAATTACATCTCTGGAAACTAATGCGGACTCAGTAGATGAACGCCTGCTAAGTCTGGAGGCTTCGTGTGCAGAGCTAACGGCTATCAGTGAAAAACTAAAACAGCGGACCTGGAGGCTCGAAGCTGCCGTAACAACGTTCGTATTATAGGACTTCCTGAGTCGATTGAAGGACCGCGACCAACTGATTTTTTTCTCCACACTGCTGACTCAACTTCTGGGCGAGGAAATACTACCGACACCACCCGTGCTAGATTGAGCACACAGATCCCTGGCCCCAAAACCCAAGCAAGGCGAGAAGCCAAAGTCGGTCATCGTCCGCTTCCATGATTATCAAACCAAAGAAAAGGTTCTCCGCGAGGCCCGTAAGAGGAGATCTGAGCTGCAATATCAGGGTAAACCTGTGGTCTTCTTTGAGGTGACCCCGAGGTGATGGAGCAACGGGCTGTATACCGAGAAGTTATGGGTCTCCTCTACAAACGCAGACTGAAACCTACTCTTCGTTACCCGGCGAAGCTGTTTATTACAACGGCCAACGGGGAAAGAATGCGCCTTTCATTAGTTGACGAGGCCAAGGAATACCTGACTGGCAGTGGCACCTAGCATGGACTCTAGACACAAGGTAACAGTGCCTGGCTGCTAGCCGTGTCACTAACAGTAAACAAACACAGACTGGATGACGCTAAAACTTTGATCATTTTAATATGCAATGGTTTGCTTGTCTTGTGTTAGTGCAGAGGTTGATGTTTTGTTAACTGAATAAGCAACTGACAGGTTTTATACTTCTGCACTAGGTTAGATTAATCAGTTCTAATTAATATTCGTCTTGTATGGAAGCTGACAACAGCAAACGTGAAGAGGCATAAACTATACTCCTCCAACTGCCACTCAGTGTAAGGTTGTTGGCTGTTTTTTTTGTTTGTTTTTGTTATTCTAACAGTCGATGAGACTCACCCCTCAAGTTATTACCTTCACTGTCAATATATATGTGTACGTGTGTTTATGTGTATATATATATGTATATATAGATCTACATTTTATATACTTGTGTTCATAATCAGGAGAGGAGCATTAGGCTCCTCTGGATAGCCTCTTAACCCTTGACTATGCACCTAATACCTCTCACATGGTTGCCTTTCAACAATTCATTTTTATTTTACTGTTGTACTTATTCTTTTTAAAAATATCTCAGGTGGTCTTATGGGTCCAGGGTTGCTTTTTCTTTGTAAATTTGGTTTAACCTCATCTTATGTTGCCCCCCCCCCCCCCCCTCCAGGGCTCAGCAGAAATTAGCACGAACAGCCGATGTCAGTGAACGGTAGGAACATTCATCTCATCTCCTGGAATGTCAAGGGGATGAACAACACTATTAAAGGCAATAAGGTAATTTCACACCTTCAGGAACTTAAAGGAGACATATGTTTTTTGCAAGAGACACACTTACGCAAGTTTGAATTCTCCCGTATTAAGAAGCCTTGGATGGGGCATCTATTTCACTCGAGGTTTTCAGAGAGGGCTAGGGGTGCAGCCATTATTATACATAGGGACATTGCCTTCGAGCCTTCTACTGTTGTCTTTGACCCCAATGGGCGTTATGTCATGGCATTAGGCAAACTACTGAACTCCCCCGTGGTCCTAGCCTCAATATACGCTCCAACTTGGGACGACGACAAATTCATATCAAATTTTTTCTCCAATATACCTAATCTTGTGGATCATCAAATAATTATTGGAGGAGATTTCAACCACGTTCAAGATACAGACCTCGACAGGTCCTCCACCAAACAATCTACATTGTCTAAATCAGCCAACGCTTTAAAGTTTCATGCAAACCAGTTAGGCCTAGCTGACCCCTGGAGGACTATGTATCCTTCCAGAAAAGCTTTCTCCTTCTTCTCTCATGTTCACCGGTCATACATGCGGATTGATTTCTTCCTGCTTGACAATAGATTATTACATGAGACACTGTCGTGCGACTATCACACTATAGTAATTTCAGATCATGTCCCGGTTTCTTTACATATAAATTTTTCTCAGGGCAGACCACCCACCAAACTCTGGAGATTTAACTCTCATTTATTATCTGAACCAAAATTCAAAGACTTTGTAGCCTCCCAAATTCAGCTCTTTTTTGAGATAAACGACACACCAGACATTAGTAGTGACATACTTTGGGAATCTTTTAAAGCCTACCTACGCGGACAAATTATGTCTTTCATCTCTGGTTTCAGGAAGTCGTAGCGCTCCAAATTGAAAGAAATCCAGAGATTAGACGCCCGATACTCTGCTGATTCCTCTGACACACTGTCTCTCTCTCTGTGTGTCTCTCTCTCTCTCTCTCTCTCTCTGTGTCTCTCTCTCTCTCTCTCTCTCTCTCTCTNGGCAAATTGTGATTTGTGATATTGGGCTTTATAAATAAAATTGATTGATTGATTGATTGATATAAGAAACGAGTACAACTCCAATCACAATATAATCTGTTGTCTTCCGGTCGGACAGAGAAGCAGCTGCTACTCACAACACAACGCTTTTTCGAGATGGGGGACAAAGCAGGCAAACTCCTGGCATATAAAGCATGGGCTGAGGCGGCATCTAGACTCATACCGAGGATTAAGCTGGATTTGGATGAAGTTACACCCGATCCCACCACTATAAACGCCTTTGCTGACTACTATTCTAGATTGTATTCCTCCGAAACCTCCTCAACTGATTGGGAAGGCCCGAACCCTCTTGACCTGCTTACGTACCCACAAATTGATTTAGCGGCTGCAGTAGATGTGGGTGCACCAATCACTGTGTCTGAGGTTAAAGAAGCGATGAAAGCCTTACAGAGTAATAAATCACCCGGGCCCGACGGTTACACCACAGAGTTTATTAAGACCTACTCTACATCTTTAGCCCCAATTCTAGTCCGAGTTTTAATGAGGCCCTGGAAAAAGGTCGACTGCCACCCACTCTATCAGAAGCTTCAATCACCATATTGCTAAAAAAGGATAAAGATCCGCTACTGTGTAGTAGTTATAGGCCAATCTCTCTCCTGAACATAGATTTCAAAATTTTAGCGAAAGTGTTAGCCGGTTGCCTCCAGAGAGTTATGCCAGTTTTAATCAATCCAGACCAGACTGGCTTCATTTCTGGGAGGCACTCATCCTCAAACACTCGGAGGTTATTCAACATTCTTTACTCCCCTCCTACCGACTCTCCTGAACTCGTTCTATCCGTTCTATCCCCTCAGTCTCTGTCAATGATCTGGTTCATAGTTTCAGCTCTAAAGCTATGAATATTATGGACAATATTGCCCCCATGAAGGTCAAAGTTGTCTCTGGTAAGAAAAAACCACCATGGAGGAACGCCACACGGATAAAAGCTCAAAAAAAGAGAATGTAGAAAAGCAGAACACAGGTGGCGAAAAACCAAACTCCAGGTTCATTATGACATCTATAAGGAAAGTCTGCACATCTGTAACTTGGAGCTAAAAAGGGCGCGGCAGTCCTTTTTCTCTGAGATTATCAACAAAAATAACAACAATGCACGGACTTTATTTACTATTGTTGACAGACTGACAAACCCATCAGCGTCAGTCCCTCCTGAACTGCTATCCACCAAGGCATGCAATGACTTTGCTTCTTTTTTCACAGACAAGATTTTAAAGCAAAGACAGACAGTCTGTAACTCCAACACAGTGGCTATTTCACCTGTGCCTCATAAGACTACTCCAGTTAATTTGGCACTTTTTCACCCATTAAATTATGCTACTTTGACAGACATAGTTAGAAACCTTAGGTCCACTACCTGCTGCCTTGACACTCTGCCTACAAGCTTTTTTAAAGATGTTTTTAACTGCATAGC
>NC_065524.1:41587336-41589839 GCF_006386435.1 Epinephelus moara | reverse complement strand
CAAGTGTGCTGCAGCCGCGACATAAAAAGTTGTTTCGAAAAACGTCATTTGAACTCTGTTTTTAGCCTCATTGTAGCCTGTAGCTCTGACTGCTTCTCTGTGCTCCGCGCTCACGTGTGCGCGCCTGCGCGAGACCAGCGAAAGCATGAGCTTTGCTCACCTGTGTTTACGTCACGTGACACGTGCACCGCAGGGAGAGACAACAGTAACCACAGAGCTAAAAGATCATTTGCACTACGGTATTTTAGCAAAGGACAGCCCAACATGTCTGAAGACTTTGAAATTTAGGAGGAACAGCATTTCTTTGTTGAGCCGTATTTGTTTGAGCCCGAGTATACGGATGCAGAACTCAGGATACTGGACGAAGCAGCCGCCGCAGCTCATGAGCCTAACCCTCAGCCAGCCGCAGAATACCGGAGTCGAGCACTGGAAACCTGGTGGTGTAGTTGTTTCAAATGCAAAGCAATGCCAACGGATGAGGAAAGTCTTTGCTGCTCAGACTGGGAATTGGCGGTGCCTGCACTTGAGAATCTGGACATCAGTACTGACGAGACTGCTGCTCTTCAGAGATCACCGATCATCCTGAGCGCGCACACGTGAGCGCGGAGCACAGAGAAGCAGTCAGAGCTACAGGCTACAGTGAGACTAAAAACAGAGTTCATATGACGTTTTTCGAAACAACTTTTAATGTCGCGGCTGCAGCACACTTGGATCACTACGGATGAGCAGTATGGAGATACTTTGTGGATTCAATTTTGTGTTCTTGGACGTTAGTCTGGGGCACCGTCTACCATTAGGTGTGCTAGCCGCTCCAGCCGCTGATCTCCGCAAGTGATGTGAGGACTCTAAAACTTCACCAGGGCCTCCGTCGGCATATGGGTGAGTAGATAATGGCTGAATTTTCATTTTTGGGTGCACTATCCCTTTAAGTCACTGCACTGGCTTCCTGTGTGTCAAAGGATAGACTTTAAAATCTTGTTACTTGTCTATAAAGCACTAAATGGTCTCAGGCCTAAATACATCTCTGATATACTTGTACGTTATGAAGCATCTAGACCCCTCAGATCATCTGGAACAGGTTTACTCAGTGTTCCCAGGATCAAAACCAAACAAGGTGAAGCAGCCTTTAGTTTCTATGCTCCCCGCCTGTGGAACAAACTTCCAGAATATCTGAGGTCGGCTGAAACTGTCAGCTCATTTAAATCAGGGCTTAAAACATTACTATTTACTGCAGCTTACCAGTGAACTAGATATGTAACTTATTGTTAGGATAATCTGTAGCTATTGTTTTTATATTTGTCTGCTGTTGCTTTTCCTTTATGTTTGCTTTTTAAATGCATTTTTTTCTGCACTGTTTTTAACTATTTATTGTCTTGCTTTTAGCTTTTGTTTTTAATGATTTATTGTTCCTTTAATGTTTTATTTTAATGTATTTCTCTTATAAAGCACATTGAATTGCCTTGTGTATGAATGGTGCTATATAAATAAAATTGCCTTGCCTTGCCTTGGATGCTGAAAAAGCGTTTGATCGCGTAGAATGGAGATACTATTTTATGTTCTCAATAAATTTGGCCTCAGCCCCGGTTTTGTGGAATGGATTAAACTCTTATATCTCCTGTAGCTTCGGTAAATACTAATGGTATAAAGTCATGCTTGTTTCCTTTGCACCAGGGCACCCGTCAAGGTTGCCCCCTTTCCCCATTATTATTTGCCCTAGCTGTCAAACCCCTAGCCATTTGGCTGCGGAACGAGAATAGGTTTGAGGGTGTCATACGCCACGGCCATCTCCATAAACTTTCCTTATATGCAGACGACCTCCTGTTATATATTTCGAACCCTGCTTCCAGTCTTCCTATAATTTTGAGTATATTTGAGAAATTTGGAAAGTACTCTGGCTATAAGCTGAACCTGGGAAAGAGTGACTACATCCCCATTTACCCTGCTGCTGACTGTCTCCCTCAAGGTTCCCTCCCTTTTAGAAAAGCTGCAGATGGTTTCAAATATCTTGGGGTCCAGATGACAAAATCATTTACCGAACTATTCTCCAAAAAATTTTAACCCACTGCTCGACCGTTGTAAATCAGATCTTATTAGATGGTCCTCACTCCCAGTCTCATTAATTGGGCGGGTCAACCTGATAAAAATGTCATTATTACCACAATATCTTTATCTTTTTCAACATATACCTATTTACATAAGAAAGACCTATTTTTCAAAACTTGACCAGTTGATAAGCTCCTTTCTTTGGGGTAATAAGCGGGCACGAATCAGTCGAGCAGCCCTCCGACTTCCTAAGTCCCAGGGTGGACTAGCACTCCCAAACTTTTGCTACTATTACTGGGCCTGCAATGTTAACAAGCTCCTCTTTTGGAACATATGTAAAACAGTAGACGAACGACCGCGGTGGGCTTTGCTTGACCATTCAGTAGCTGCGGTAGTTAGCCAGCCCCCTGTAGCCGGTGCGGAGCCACATAGCATAGCCTTAGCCTCTGCTAACTGTCCT
>NC_065524.1:41577902-41583133 GCF_006386435.1 Epinephelus moara | reverse complement strand
TTCTACTGTTTTTTTTCCCCGTTAAAGGGGTTTTTTTGGGGAGTTTTTCCTGATCAGCTGCAAGGGTCATAAGGACAGAGGGATGTCGTATGCTGTAAAGCCCTGTGAGGCAAATTGTGATTTGTGATATTGGGCTTTATAAATAAAATTGATTGATTGATTGATTGATCTCCTCCTCACACTTCTGTCTTTGGTCAGTGGTATGCTCTCAACTGCCACTGTCATTTAAACAGGTTAGTCTCAATCCGATTGTAACAAATACACTAATGATCTGGAACCAGTTCAGGAACGCATTTGGCCTCCACACACAATCATGTCAATCACCAATTTATCGTAATCACCGATTTCTACCCTCATGCTCTGACCCAGCTTTCCGTACCTGGTCTGATAGAGGCCTGGTGACTATTGATGACCTCTTTATCGAGGGCATTTTCTCTTCATTTACTGACCTGGTTTCAAAATTCAACTTACCAAATACTCACCTATTCCGTTTCTTTCAGATAAGACACTATGTGAAATCTTGTTTTCCCCAATTTCCAAATAGACCACCAGAACCACTGTTAGACCAATTCTTAACTCTCAATACTAAACGGAAAGGGCTTATAGGAATCATATGCAACTACATCCACAGACTCTCTCCTAATCGTTTGAATTCTCTGAGGACCGCCTGGGGTCAGGACCTCAAGATTCCTTTGTCTGATGAACAGTGGGAGAAGATACTTAACAGTGTTCACTCAGCTTCTATTTGTGCGAGACACAACCTCCTACAATGTAAAATCCTGCACAGAGTTTATTTTACTAATGCCAAACTGGCTAAAATCTATCCTGATAGGACAGACACTTGCAATAGATGCAGACAGTCACCTGCTGACTTCGGCCACATGTTTTTGACCTGCCCGCTACTGTCTCAATTTTGGACTGCAATTTTTGAAACAATTAGCAAAGTAGTAGGCCAAACTATAGTGCTTGAGCCTCTTACTGCCTTCTTTGGAATCCCAACCTCAAATCCACAAGGAAAATCATTGCATTCACCACCTTGCTTGCTCAAAGACTCATTCTTCTAAAATGGTCTCACTCTGCCCCACCTACTCATAATAAATGGATTCAGGAGGTATTGCACTGCATTACACTAGAAAAGATTAGGTTCTCCTTGAAAGGTTCGTTAGATACCTTCTACAAGACATGGCAGCCCTTTCTAGTACACATTGACTCACTGACTATTGCTGCAGAAAGTAACTGAGCCCCCCCCCCCCCCCCCCCCACCCCTTTTTATTTATTTATTATTATTATTTTGTTTTTGTTTTTTGTTTTTTTTTTCTCTTATTTATTTTATTTATTTTTTTACTTTATGTGAATTACATTTTTTTTTACATTAAATTTTATATAAATTAAATTTAATTAAAAAATCAAACTTGATTTAAAATCAAACTATATTTAAATCAAACTTCATTTGAATTAAACTTTATTTAAATTAAACTTTATTTAAAGTCAGTGTGTTTGTGTCTGTCAGTATGGGCGGTACCTGCAGTACGGCGCGGAGGAGTGCCTGCTGATGATTGGAGGACTGATGTGTCCGTCACCCGGCTGTGGGGCGGGGCTTCTTCCACCTGATGGCGGCAGGAGGGTGGAGTGTGACCGACAGCTCGGCTGTGGTTTCATCTTCTGCAGAGACTGCAGGGAGGGCTACCATGAGGGTGTGTGTCCCGCGGAACAGGCCACGCCCATAGACGAAGCCTCTCAGGTAAGCTGGCCAATCACAGAGCTCCTGACGAAAACAGGAACATATGACATCATCTCAGGCACTGAAATATATCAAACACTGCTCTTCCTCCTCCTCCTCCACCTCCTCCTCCTCCTCCTCAGGTTTTTGTGGTGGAGGAGGAGGCCTCTCAGAGGGGGAGGTGGGATCAAGCCTCCATGCTCCTCCTGCAGGAGTCGACCAAACGCTGCCCTCAATGTTCAGTTCCTGTGGAGAGAAATGGTAACAGTACAACTACTGTGTCTGTCTGCGTGCAAGTATTGTGTCTGTCTGTGTATAAGAACTGTATCTGTCTGTACTCTGTATATGAAGTACTGTGTTGTATCTCCCCCTGCAGGCGGCTGTATGCACATGCAGTGTCTTCTGTGCAGAGCTGAGTGGTGTTGGCTCTGTGGAGTCACCTGGAACACAGACTGTATGGGAAACCACTGGTTTGGATAGAACCTACTATCATGGGGGGGGCACTGGTTTGGATAGAACCTACTATCATGGGGGGGGGGGGGGGTTACTGGTTTGGATAGAACCTGCTATCATGGGGGGGGAGCCACTGGTTTGGATAGAACCTGCTATCATGGGGGGGGCCACTGGTTTGGATAGAACCTGCTATCATGGGGGAACCACTAGTTTGGCCAGATCTTACAATCACAGGGGAATTATTGATTTGGATAGAACCCGCGATCATGAGGTAATCACTCACACTGTCGTAGTCGAACCACCAACTTTGATCCACCTGATCCACCTGTGTTTTCCTCTGTCACCTGGTCACAGCTCTGTGACCATTCTATAAAGAACTAGAAGAACTGAAGGTACTGACTGTGTGATGACATAACTTCCTGTCTGTCAAAATAAAATATTTATTTATTGTAAACATCATAATGTGATTGTTTTTTGTGAGACATCAACATCAGCTGATTGGACGTTTATCAGTCGTAGAATCTGTCGATAGGAAGAATCAATAACTGATTATTTCAACAACCAACTTCAATAAAATCTGTTTACATCATAATCTGACCTTTGAACTCTCAGATATATCGACGTCATCATCAGCATCATGTGATGTGTGTGACATCACTGCTAGGTGTGGTTACAGGTTCCACAGAGCACTCACCTGACCTTCACCTATCAGTGATGAGTGATGAGGAAACAGATTTTCAGTCTGTTATTATAAAAGTTTAATGACACAAAGCTAAATGCTTAGCTAACAATTTTTAATGTCTGATTTCCAGGTGAGGTTTTTTGTTTTCAGAGGGTTAGGATGTTGACGACAACCGACACACTCAGTATGTTTACATGCACAGTTTAATTTTAATCGGAATGAAAGACCATTCCGATTAAAGGTGGTCATGTAAACGGTCATTCCGATTGAACACCGGTTTCCATTCTCCACAGCACGGTCTTCTATCTCCCTTCTTCGACCTTCTACCTCCCTTCTCCTCCTCAACAGATGAAGCATTAGCAGAACAAGGTTGTTGTCGTACTGCTGCTTCAAGAATATAAGCAAAACACGCCCGAAATATATCTGGAGCGAGGACTACAGTGTTTTCTTCCGGTAAACATAAACACGTAACATCCGCCCCGCCCCCTATCCAATCAGAAACCTTCCCTGCCCCAAACCTTGCACAGACCTGAATAAAGGCGATTGAACTGATCTCCCGTGTAAACCCTCATTCAGAATGAATATTTCCCATGTAAACATCCTGGAAAGACTTTAATTCATGATGATTTCATTCAGATTTATTTCATTCCGAATGAGAAGCCATCATGTAACCGTAGCCACTGTGAAACAAAGATGTAATAACAGGGTGACGTTTCCAGAGATGGAAGGGTTAGTCCCTGTCCCTGTGGGGACGTCTGTCTCGGGACATCAGACAGAGTTCGGTCCATCAGTAAAGGGACTGTGGGGACAGCTTATTGGAGGATCTATCTGTATCTGAACCAAAATCAGAGGCCGTCCTCCTCCTGATTGTTCTTCTTTGGTTTTTACTGCTCGCTGTGCGTCACATGTAGGTCTGTCCTCATGAACTCTCGTCTTTCTGATTGGCTGGCTGCAGTCGTTTTTATTGAATGTTACAGACTTAAATGGACCAATCAGGGGCATCTCAGGACTGGTGTGTCCTCAGGTCTCCTCCTGGTCGTGGTGCTCCTGTTGACTCTGGAAGAGGTGCTGAGGGAGGAGGTGCAGGACATCCTGCACCTCTGGCAGCAGTGGGCGGAGCGTTGTCTCCATGACGACCTGTGCTGCTTACGTCCTGTGTGGCCTCAAGTAAAAAAAAAAAAAAAACAGGTTTAAAACTTTGGTTGTTCACATGAAACTAAACAGATCATCTCTGCTGCTGTCTTACCTCTGATGACCTCACTGCATGTGAACAGAAACAGCCAATCAGAGTTGAGGGGTCTCTGATGCAGCACTGGTCACATGACTCCAGACTGTGTCACAATTCCGTCTCTCTGTCCTCAGATCTGTTCACCAACACGTTTTGGTTTTTAACTGCAGAATGAGAACCTTTCTGACCTGGCGGCCATCTTGGATCAGGCATCGTCCTCCAGAACTGGATCCAACCAGAACTGGTGTAGGTACAAGATCGGCTCGGCCTGCCAGAACGGCTCGGGGCCTGCAACTGCCTGTGACGTCACACAATATGATCGTTTGTAAGATGGGGTGATGACGTGGCACGTTGTGATTGGCTGTAGTGGGTTTACCATTTTCATGGGTTTATCGCTCAGTGGTCTAGCGTCAGCAAAATGGAAGAAAAATCACAACTTTTACCTTGAAATCCAGTTTTTTTTTAGGCAAAAGGTGAGCATCACAGCCTTACCCTCGCCTCCCCAAACCAGGAGAGCAGAAAGGCAGTGATTAGGAAAGCATCCAAAAAGTACATGATAAAGGCTAAGTCACACTGTGAATTAACGTTACGACGCTTAAATTACTTGCCAATGAAGTAACGTGTGTGTGTGTGTGTGTGTGTGTGTGTGTGTGTGTGTGTGTGTGTGTGTGTGTGTAAAAATAAGTCATACAGCAGGGTGAATTCACACTGCAACACTTAAGACAGCTTTCAGTGAAGTTGACCATGTGTGTGTGTGTGTGCGTGCGTGTGTGTGTGTGTGTGTGTGTGTGTGTGTTAGGAAAGATGAACAACCATCCATAAAAACTATGCCTATCCACCGAAATACTCCTGTAAGTTGTATGGGGGAACATTGTTATATGTAAACAAGACATTTAAATTTTAGTTTAGTTGAATGCACGCACCATGTGTTCAATGTCTGTACATGTCTTTATTGATTAGTTTTATCTGTCAAACATAGAAGGATATTGTACAGTTCTTCAACAAGTTCATGTTTTATCTATCCTGTCAAAGGTTTTTGAAAAACATTGGGTGTGTATATGTATGTGTGTGCGTGTATATATATATATATATATACACGCACACACACACACACACATATATATATATATATGTGTGTGTGTGTGTGT
>NC_065524.1:41572034-41575264 GCF_006386435.1 Epinephelus moara | reverse complement strand
AACTAACTCAAATCAGCTGTTCTGGAACCGGTAACTCAGAGTTTCCCATCTCAGGGTAAATCAACTCAGAGTTCAGGGTTAGACTCAGAGTTTGTTGTCCTACCTGGAATACCCCTCAGTTCAGACTGATTCTCTGAGTGTCTGTTACACATGTGAACATCTGACATTGAACACTCTGAAATCTTTGATTTTCACTTATTAATTAAATGATGTACCTCCTCCTCCTCCTCCTCCTCCTCCTCCTCAGCAATGGCTGGCCGCGTCCGACCTGCAGCAGGAGGTGTACCGTCACTTGGCGGTGTATGTACCCAGAATCCTTTGCCTGGGTCCAAGTGGGGGCAGCAGCAGGGAGGAGCAGAGGGAGGAGCTGGCTTGTCAGCTGCTCCTCCTGGCTCCCCTGGAGTGGCTCCTGCTGGGGGAGGAGCCGGCCACCGGCCTTGCCCTCCTGCAGGAGAACAACCAGCCGTCACCGCTGTGTGGTCATGTGTTCAAGGTGGGAGAGCCCACCTACTCCTGCAGGTGAGACACACACACACACACACACACACACACAGAGGTAACACACACACACACACACACACGCACACAGGTAACACACACACACACCGGTAACACACACACACATTGGGTGATCTCTAAAGGAAATGGCCACTTTAGAATGAAGATACAGACAGTACTTACTGACCCTCATGCCCACAAGAAGTCCAGTGGAGTTTTTAATCCACAAAACTCGTTCGGGGTATCGGAGGATAACAGCTACACTTGAAGTGCATGGAACCCACATTTTGAAAATGTAATTAAACTCCACTAATGCATTTCAGAAACGTCAGAACGGCTCGTCTGCCGTAATCCAAGTGCTCTGAAGCAGTGGCATGCAACACTGACTTGAAAAGACGTAATTTACTCCACTTTCATAGCGTCATTTCTCACCGTGGTCAGTTAGCCTGCCCTGCAGGCTGCTGTGTTTACATGGCAACTCGCACGAGACTCGAGAACTAGCACCGCCACTAGTCATCAGCTAGTCTCGTGCGAGTTGCCACGTAAACACAGCAGCCTGCAGGGCAGGCTAACTGACCACGGTGAGAAATGATGCTATAAAAGTGAAGTTAATTACGTCTCCAGCTGGCTCCGATACCCCGAACGAGTTTTGTGGATTAAAAACTCCACTGGACTTCTTGTGGGCACGAGGGTCAGTAAGTACTGTCTGTATCTTCATTCTAAAGTGGCCATTTCCTTTAAACAGCAGAATTTAAGGATCCTCCGTCAAGGACTGTTCCAGTGTCAAGGATCTTTCTGAATGTCACCGAGGACTGAGTCCTTCTTTCATGGCTGGATCCTTCGCGGTGTAAAATCCCCACAATGCTTTGCACAGGATTTGTTGGAAGTGAAGGCGGCCTCTTCAATGAAACCTGCGCCAGCAGAGCTCGGCATGATTTCAGCCCCTTTTACACTGCCAGATTTTCCTCGAATGTTGGGCCGTTGTGCCGGCAAGCTGCGAGCGTTTAGACACACAGAGCCGGATTGACGAGTTGATCCGAGGTGCCCAATTTTCCGCCTCGTAGGGTAGACATATTGGTGGAACCTTTTTAGTTTAAACAGACCGAGGCGGCCTTCTGCAACGGGAGGAGCTGTTGATGACTTGTGGGAGGAGCTGTTGATGACACCGCACGTGCGAGCCACTGGCGGTGGATAAACAGGAAACAGCTGATAGCAGGAATTAGCGAGCAGCTAGTAGCAAGAGGGAAACACAAACCTGACAGACACTGTAAAGATGAGCAACTGGGGAGACAAGGAACAGCACCCAGGGGACACTGGTTAGTCTGTTCCAAGGGTTAATGACACACAGCTGGGGACACTGGTTAGTCTGTCCCGAGGGTTAATGACACACAGCTGGGGACACTGGTTCGTCTGTCCCAAGGGTTAATGACACACACCTGGGGACACTGGTTTGTCTGTTCCAAGAGTTAATGACACACACCTGGGGACACTGGTTAGTCTGTCCCAAGGGTTAATGACACACACCTGGGGACACTGGTTTGTCTGTCCCAAGGGTTAATGACACACACCTGGGGACACTGGTTAGTCTGTCCCAAGGGTTACTGACACACACCTGGGGACACTGGTTAGTCTGTCCCAAGGGTTAATGACACACACCTGGGGACACTGGTTAGTCTGTTCCAGGGGTTAATGACACACACCTGGGGACACTGGTTAGTCTGTTCCAAGGGTTAATGACACACAGCTGGGGACACTGGTTAGTCTGTTCCAAGGGTTAATGACACACACCTGGGGACACTGGTTAGTCTGTCCCAAGGGTTAATGACACACACCTGGGGACACTGGTTAGTCTGTTCCAATGTGTGTTCACTAAATGATAGGAATGATTCTGTCTCTGGCTTGACTTTTAGAAACACCCACTGACTCCTTTTAGTGATGTCGCATGACACACAGAAGATCTGACCAATCAGATCAAAGTCTGAATGTCTCCCCTTCTGTTCCTGAGATATGATGTTAGAACAAGATGATGTCACAGTCAAGCTGACCTTTGTCTGTCATCAGGGGGTACCTGGTGTGTAACAGGGTTTGGGTGGGCAGAGCCTGACAGGTGTGATAAACAGACTGTTGTTTGTGTTCAGGGAGTGTGCAGCCGACCCGACCTGTGTCCTGTGTATGAAGTGTTTCCTGGGAAGTGTTCACAAAGAGCATCGATACAGGGTGAGTACACACACACACACACACACACACACACACACACACACACACTCAGACAGGTGGAACAGGTGTTGGATCAGACAGATAACGATAAATGTGATGTTACCTAATAGTAAACTGTATGACTGAAGCCGAGGTGTTCAGACTGGACTCTACTGACTGAGTCTCGTTCATCAGAAGGTTTCTGTTGTTACATAATGTGTGTGACAGACTTACTGTGTTTGACCCCGATGCTAATGTTAGCCTAACATTAGCCGTCTCACTGTGATCGGCTGACCTGCAGCGTCTCTCTGGAGACACTGTGACATCACTCTGTGATGATCAATCTGACACTGACTGTGTCTCTGTGAAGGTTTATTCATCTGTCTGTGTTAGAAACTGTTACTGATGCTGTTAGACCTCCATCATGTCTGGGTACAGTCTGTCAGCCAATCACAGACTGTGTCCCTGACTCACTGACCAATCACAGACTGTGTCCCTGACTCACTGACCAATCACAGACTGTGTCCCTGACTCAC
>NC_065524.1:41566153-41567697 GCF_006386435.1 Epinephelus moara | reverse complement strand
ACCAATCACAGACTGTGTCCTTGACTCATTGACCAATCACAGACTGTGTCCTTGACTCATTGACCAATCACAGACTGTGTCCTTGACTCATTAACACAGTTGTGTTAACACATTAAAAAATTTACTGAAACACCCAAAGAATGGTTTGATTTGACGAGAGGTCAGCTGACAGGAAGTATCTGATATATGCCCCCCCTTCACCTGTCAGGTCCACAAAGACAGTCTGAAACACTTCAGCTGAGAGTCTGTCTGCTGCATGTGACACACACACACACACACACACACACACACACACACACACACACACACACACTGTGAAACACACTTTTGGTGTCTTTGATGAAACATCAGTAAACCTGTGAGTTTGTATTTAACCAGCTGAGTCATGTCTGAGCTCAGTGATGTGTTTACAGCTGAGTCCTGTCTGAGACGGCTGCATCTGTAAAGTTACAAACAACAACAACAACAACACAATAAACAGATACAGATCCACAGTAAGTTGTAGAAACATTCAAACACCTTCACATGGTGACCAGAACCAACAATCTGGTTCATCCTGGTTCTTCTGAGAGCTTTATAACCAGACAGAGACCAGGTCACGTAGGTGAAGGTGAGTCCAGGTGAGACCAGCAGAGCGCAGATCAGTCTGAGAACCAGGACCAGAGCCTAAGATGGGTCCAAGATGGTCGACCATCCTGGAGTAAAGCTCACAGTGATGTGCAGTATCTGACATGTGCAGATGGATTCATGTACAACAGATCACTGTGAATCCAGATTCACTAGAAACGTAGCAGTGACCAGTGTCTGTCTGACAAACAGGACTCGTGTCTGAAGTCAGTCATCATCAAACTCAGATCTGATCATAGACACGTGTGAATGTTCATGAACGCCAAACACTCGCAACCTTACAGCACGCTAACTTACTTACTTATGCCTTACACCCCTTTTGGGGTATAAGCCATCGACAACGGACCTCCAGAGTACCCGATCGCTGGCTTTCCTTTCTATCTGTGACCAGGTGTATCCCATCTTCTTGGTGTCTGCCTGCAAATCTCTTCGCCAGGTGTTTCTTGGCTGACCTCTCTTTCTCCTCCCCGGAAGATTCCTCGACAGAGCCTGTCTGGTGATGTTTGACATTGGTTTTTTTCGAAGTGTGTGCCCTGTCCATTTCCATCTTCTTCGTCCAGTTTCATCATTAGCTGGTATTTGCTGTGTCTTTGTCCAAAGATCTTCGTTGGTGATCTTGTCTGGCCAATGGATTTTCAAGATTCTTCTCTGATTACACAACAGCATGCTAACGCTAGTCAGTAATTAGCACACAGCCCCGCCCATGAATGTCCAGAAATACCATGGAGGTGATCATGACTGTGGACAGGTGCATCCTGTTGACCTGAGGACACATGGAGCAGACAGAGACAGACCTGAGGACACATGGAGCAGACAGAGACAGACGTGAGGACACATGGAGCAGACAGAGACAGACCTGAGGACACATGGAGCAGACAGAGACAGACGTGAGGACACATGGAGCAGACAGAGACAGA
>NC_065524.1:41560731-41566010 GCF_006386435.1 Epinephelus moara | reverse complement strand
ACAGGTGTGACAGGGACAGGTGCGACAGGGACAGGTGCGACAGGAACAGGTGCGACAGGAACAGGTGTGACAGGGACAGGTGTGACAGGGACAGGTACACCAGAGACCTGACGGAGGTCACAGGTGATGTTAACTCTCTCCTCTGTACTCTGTAGGAAGAACCGTCCATGAGGTACACACAAGACACATGATGGTACACTGTGTGTGTGTGTGTGTGTGTGTGTGTGTGTGTGTGTGTGTGTGTGTGTGTGTGAGAGTGTGATAAACGTGTGTGTGTGTGTGTGTGTGTGTGTGTGTGTGTGTGTGTGTGTGTGTTTGTGTGTGTGTTGTAGATGACGACGTCAGGAGGTGGAGGTTTCTGTGACTGTGGAGATGCTGAGGCCTGGAAGAAAGGTCCTTACTGCCAGAAACACACACCTACGTCCAACAACAGAGACACTGAGGAGGTGAGACACATACCTGTCTGTCTGTCCCTCTGTCTGTCTGACCTTCTGTCGGTCTGTCTGTCCCTTGATGATCACTGCGGTTCTGTTTGTCCCTTCAGGATCCTGTAGCCCTGCTGCCTGCTGACATGGTTAGTCGTGCTTTCAGCATCTTCTCCATCATCCTGAAATACGCTGTGGACATGTTGACTTGGGAACAGGAGGACCAGCTGCCTGCAGGACTGGAGCCACCGTACGCGCGCGCACACACACACAAACACACAAACACACACACACACACACACATCCATAGACAGTGTTAATTCTTACAGTTACTTTAGTTCAGTCTGAAGACAGACAGCTAACTGCTATCAGTTAACAGCTATTTGCTAACTGCTAAAAAATAACAGCTAACTGCTAATAGCTAACTGCTAACAGCCACAAATCCATCCAGCAGCTCCACCATCCACAGTCAGACACACACGGCTGATTATTTACTGCTGAATTACAGCTCACAACTCGCACCAACAGAAACATCCTGGTGCAGACTATTTACTGGAGTTTACCAGCCTGTGGCTCATCAGGCATCTAAAGAGAAGTACACGCTGTCAACAGTCCACCTCCAACATTTACATCACGTCTCGTCAAAGAAAATCAAACATAGATTTCATCTTAGTTTTTATTATCACTGGGTGCGGTTACATGATGGCTTGATGGAATGAAATCTGAATGAAATCATCATGAATTAAAGTCTTTCCAGGTAGTTTACATGGGAAATATTCATTCTGAATGAGGGTTTACACGGGAGATCAGTGTAATTGCCTTTATTCGGGTCCGCACAAGGTTTGGGGCAGGGAAGGTTTCTGTTTGGATAGGGGGCGGGGCGGATGTTACGTGTTTACGTTTACCGGAAGAAAACACTGTAGTCCTCGCTCTGGATAACAAGATGCTTGACGACGCCGTTCTTAGTGCCTTTTTCGGGCTTGTTTTGCTTATATTCTTGAAGCAGCAGTACGACAACAACCTTGTTCTGCTAATGCTTCGTCTGTTGAGGAGGAGAAGGGAGGCAGAAGGTCAAAGAAGGGAGATAGAAGACCGTGCTGTGGAGAATGGAAACCGGTGAGTGCAACAAGTCCGACTGCTCTATCTCAGCCCGTTGCTATGCACGCTGTATACGTCATCGTGCGAGAAGGGCAAGGAAACGAGCATGTGCAGAAAGACCGGAATGAACTTAAAGAGGAATGAGTGTATACAAGTGCGAGAAATTCTTTCATTCGGAATTAGAAACAGAATATTCCAGCCCCTTACATCGGATTGAATTTTCAATCGCATTGGCCATTTTCATTCTGAGTTAGGTGTTTACAAGATCACTGTTAATAGGAATGAACTTTCATTCCGAATGAAAAGGGAATTAAACTGTCCATGTGAACGCACTCAATATCTAGTTTTAGCTCGTCATCGTCTTGTTATAGTCGTGGAATAAAGGTTGTTGATGAAAGGTTTTCATCAACAAAATAAACACTATCCCCACACACACACACACACACACACACACACACACACACACCTGTTGACACATTATTAAAGGTAATGTACTCACCTTTAATAATGTGTCAACAGGTGTGTTTGTCTTTAACCCTTTAAGCCAGGAGGTCGTTGTTTGTCTGATCCTATTTAAAAGGGTCTAAAATAAAGACCACAGTAACCACAACATTCATGTATCAGAAAGCTTCTGTCTTCACCTTCATCAGGGCGGACGCTCGTAATGACATCATTTTTGTTACATGTGGTGCAAAAAATATTGTGTTCATGTTTCTACTTTTTTTTTTTTTTTTTCTCTCTCTCTCTCTCTCCAAATATTTTTTTATGGCATTTTTTGCCTTTAATTGAGAGGGTTAGGGTTAGAGCGGAGAGAGGGAGTGACATGAAGCAAAGGGCCACAGGCTGGAGTTGAACCTGGGCCGCTGCGGCAACAGCCTTGTACATGGGGCACCTGCTCTATCCACTAAGCCACCGACGCCCCACGCTTCCACGTTTAAAATAATTTTGGATCCGTTTTTTTATTTTTTAGTAAAATCTGATGAAAAAAACATCCAGTGTTTTTATTATTTATTTTAATGACACTGTTTTAATCCTTTTATTAATTATTCTGGTTTATTGATCTAAATAATCTCTGAGCTCAAGTTGGATAGATGTTGGGATGAGAGACAACAGGAAGTGACATCACAATAAGCAGACATGTTAGAGTTTTGTTACGTTCACGTTTACTCTGACACTTCCTGTGTGTGTGTGTGTGTGTGTGTGTGTGTGTTCAGGGACAGAGGAGACACCTACTACTGCATGTTGTTCAATGATGAAGTCCACACGTATGAACAGGTGATCTACACGCTGCAGAAAGCTGTCAACTGCAGCCAGAAAGAAGCCGTCAGCTTTGCCACAACCGTGGACAGAGACGTCAGTACATGCTACAATACACATATACACTGTGCATCACATTGTTACTATGGTTACTTTGATATACAGGACCAGTGTGATGTTGGTTCACATCAGTCCTCACAAACATGAGGAGGTCCATGTTACATGTCGTCTTCATGTTGCAGGGCAGGAAGTCGGTTCGATACGGAGACTTTCAGTTCTGTGACCAGGCCAAGTCTGTGATCGTGGTGAGTGTCTGATGTCACAGCTGAGGGAGGAGCTGAGGGTGATACAGGAAATCATTTAATAACTCCTCTGTACCTCCCTCTGTCCTCCCTCTCTACCTCCCTCTGTCCTCCCTCTGTCCTGGCTCCCCGTGTCCTCCCTCTGTCCTCCCTCTGTCCTGACTGCCTCTGTACCTCCCTCTGTACCTCCCTCTGTCCTCCCTCTCTACCTGCCTCTGTCCTCCCTCTGTCCTGGCTCCCTGTGTCCTCCCTCTGTCCTCCCTCTGTCCTGACTCCCTCTGTACCTCCCTCTGTCCTCACTCTCTACCTCCCTCTGTCCTCCCTCTGTCCTGGCTCCCCGTGTCCTCCCTCTGTCCTCCCTCTGTCCTGACTGCCTCTGTACCTCCCTCTGTCCTCCCTCTATCCTCCCTCTCTACCTCCCTCTGTACCTCCCTCTGTACCTCTCTCTGTCCTGACTCCCTCTGTACCTCCCTCTGTCCTCCCTCTATCCTCCCTCTCTACCTCCCTCTGTACCTCCCTCTGTACCTCTCTCTGTCCTGACTCCCTCTCTACCTCCCTCTGTCCTCCCTCTGTCCTGACTCCCTCTCTACCTCCCTCTGTCCTCCCTCTGTCCTGACTCCCTCTGTACCTCTCTCTGTCCTGACTCCCTCTGTACCTCCCTCTGTCCTCCCTCTCTACCTCCCTCTGTCCTCCCTCTGTCCTGACTCCCTGTGTCCTGCGTCCCATCAGAGGAACACCAGTCGTCAGTCAAAGCCTCTCAGGGTTCAGGTGATGCACTCGTCAGTTGTTGCTCATCAGTGTTTTGCTCTGAAGGCTCTCAGCTGGTTGGGACAGATCATTCAATGCTCTGGTGAGTCTGGACTTCATTACCCAGAATCCCTCACTCTGTCTGCTTGTGATTGGTGTGAGTGTTTACCTGTTGTATTTCAGATGGTCTGAGGAGGATCCTGTGTCAGGTGGGCCTGCAGAAAGGTCCAGAAAGAGAATACTCCTCGCTGGTTGACAAGCTGATGCTCAGTGACTCCAAGATGTGGAAAGGTAACTGCTCATGTATAGAACTTATATATTTATTTACTACATGGCATTGTTTAACACTGGATTCTGATTGGTCGATGACCACACTGTAGACAGTTCTGATCATAAACTCTCAGCAGAGGCAGTTAAATCATTTTTAAAATCAGTATTTTGTGTCACAGTTTTGATTTCGGGATGATGTGCAGCGGCTCATTGTGAAACACCTTCATCACCACATCAGTGTGCCCGATGAATGTATTGTGAAAAATGGCTTGAACTGTGATTATCAGTATATTCACATGTGCTGTGCAGTCACATGCTGTGTGTCATGTTGAATCAGTGGCGTCAGTCAGGTGACTTTACTGGTTTTAAAGTATTTCTCCTCTCACAGAAACCACTGAGAGTCAAACTGGTGTTTTGGATTAAACCAAACTGCCCGTGATGTGTCAGTGTTTTTGTCCTGGCGCTCTTCACAGATCTGACACCTGTCCGCCTGCCCACCTGTTCTCCTCCCGACTCAGTGACACTGTTAAAGACAGCAGGGCTGCCTGGACCACTTGTAGACCGTAACCTTGCATTTCGCAAATATGTGCGATGTTTCTGCAGACAGTCCTGTTAACTTATGTCTCAGCGTCTGCTGTGACAGCAGATGGCGCTTTCACTCCTGTCAGTGACGATGGCGTTTTACCGTCCAGGAGACGTGTTGTATGATTTTCTCCTGATCATGTTACACTGTGATCATGTGACTGTGCCACTGTGCTGTGTTGACTCATGTCGATGATGACCTGATGAAAAAATATTTCACCAGCAGCAGCCATTTTTCTTTCCGTCCATATCAGATATATCACGCAAAACCTGATTTGTTGTTTCCTAATTTGTTCATCATCTCAATAAGATAAAAGAAAACACAGAATCAGCAGATTTCTCAAAATCTTGAACCTTTAAATTTATACACTGACTTATTTAAATGTTATGGATCATCCATAAGATGGCCCCATGTGTGTCCCAAGGACTCACCACGTTAAAAACTAACATCGACATCACTGCATTTCAATCAATCAATCAATTTTATTTATAAAGCCCAATATCACAAATCACAATTTGCCTCACAGGGCTTTACAGCATACGACATCCCTCTGTCCTTATGACCCTCACAGCTGATCAGGAAAAACTCCCCAAAAAA
>NC_065524.1:41551944-41557905 GCF_006386435.1 Epinephelus moara | reverse complement strand
TGTGTCACCGCTGATGAGGAAATACAGCGAGTGCTGGACGGAGCAGTGAGTGACAACAACCCCGCCCACATTTAAGAGGACTGTCTGAACAGACCGAGGGTCTAGGTACCATGTCTGAAGGCTTACTGCTGGTTCCAAACTCAAAGTGTTAGGTGGAAACAGAGCTTAACAATTCACCAGTTAATGTTATGAGTTTCGGCTTGAAATCGTCTACAAAGCGACTGATGGCTCCTGAGCAACGTAACCATAAAAACAGAGCAACAGTCATTTTGGTTGCAACGTCACATGCCTGCGTCTGAATGAAGCCGTGCAGCGTCCGGAGCGCTGACTGTGCATCAGGTGTTTTTTTAACACAGGAACCTTCAGTGATCAGTGATGAAGAAAATCTGAGTATGATTATTGTTTTATTTGTCAGGTTGTTGTTGCTCTGACTGAATTACTGAACATGTCTTTGTTCTCTGCTCCGTCTGTCCACACTGACTCTCAAAGAAGCTTCTCTTAAATCACAGCTAACAAACAGGTCACTGTTACCAATCAGGACGACGTTTATGTTCATGTGATTTGTTTTATTTCCTTCAAACCACTATAACATCAGACTTTGTTCTTGTGTTGATTTACTGAAGTCAGTTTTACACTGCTGGTACGTTACAGCTGATTGATTAGTCTGTTGGTATTTATCACAGGTAATATTCAATCAGTAAAATTAATTCACTTTGATTTGCACAAAAACCGAAGTGATTTCCACGTCTCCTTCATTATGGGACAGTAAATACAGTTCTGGAGTTTGAATCTGACTCATCCAGTTTAAAGTGTAAGAGCTGTACAGTGAGCAGCCGTCACGTAAGACATAATCAGAGAAATAAAATAAATATATTCAGCTGTGAGTTCACACAGTTAGTAACTTATTTACTGTCGCCGCTCCTCTGTCGCCTCAACTGATACAACAGTGTTGTGTTTTACTGTGATACCTATAAATATTCTTCAGGCAAGAGTAGGCGGCACAGATCAATCAATTTTAAGCGTCAAATAATGAGCTGAACACGTCGTATGACTCATTTGATATGAGCGCACAGAGCCTGAAGCAGAAAGTGATCAGAGAAAACCACCGTCATGGTTCTGAGGCTGCAGGTCTGTGGAGCTCTGATTATAAACACGAGGTGATGTCGTTAACATGGACATATTGATACACCTGAGCCCTGCCGACTCATGGTGACGCTGATGATTGACCTGTTTGTGTTGATACACATGAACACAGTGTTGTTGGTGTTGTTGCCACTGAGCAAGTCTTGTAGGCACAGTTTTTCCACTGTGACCTCATTATCTCTGCTCGGCGTGTCTTAACCTCGTTCAGTCCAGATTAGCCTCCAATCCCTGAGAGCAGCAGGATGTGACATCATCATTTAGATAAAGTAACAAAAGCCACTGCTGGTTGAAGTGGTCCCAGTGGGTGGACATCACTAACCAGTGGGTGGACATCAACAACCAGTGGGTGGACATTAGTAGCCACTAGGTGGACATTAGTAACCAGTGGGAGGACATTACTAACCAGTGCGAGGACATCAACAACCAGTGGGAGGACATCAATAACCAGTGGGAGGACATCAATAACCAGTGGGAGGACATCAGTAACCAGTGGGAGGACATCAATAACCAGTGGGAGGACATCAGTAACCAGTGGGATGACATTAGTTACCAGTAGGTGGACATTAGTTACCAGTGGGAGGACATTAGTAGCCAGTGGGTGGACATTAGTAACCAGTAGGTGGACATTAGTTACCAGTGGGAGGACATCAGTAACCAGTGGGTGGACATCACTAATCAGTGGGTGGACATCAACAACCAGTGGGTGGACATCAGTATCCAGTGGGTGGACATCAGTATCCAGTGGGTGGACATCAACAACCAGTGGGTGGACATCAACAACCAGTGGGTGGATATCAGTATCCAGTGGGAGGACATTAGTAACCAGTGGGTGGACATCAGTCACCAGTAGGTGGAAATTAGTAACCAGTGGGTGGACATCAGTCACCAGTGGGTGGACATCAGTCACCAGTAGGTGGACATTAGTAACCAGTGGGTGGACATCAGTCACCAGTAGGTGGAAATTAGTAACCAGGGGGTGGACATGAGGAACCAGTAGGTGGACATTAGTAACCAGTGGGTGGACATTAGTAACCAGGGGGTGGACATGAGGAACCAGTGGGTGGACATCAGTCACCAGTAGGTGGAAATTAGTAACCAGGGGGTGGACATGAGGAACCGGTAGGTGGACATTAGTAACCAGTGGCTGGACATCAGTATCCAGTGGGTGGACATTAGTAGCCAGTGGGTGGACATCAGTAACCAGTGGGTGGACATCAGTCACCAGTAGGTGGACATTAGTAACCAGTGGGTGGACATTAGTAACCAGTGGGAGGACATCAGAAACCAGTGACGTGTCAGAGAGGTAACCAGTCAAACCAGTATAGGGTCAGTAACTTCATGAAACAGCTGGTTGCTATATCGGTGTCTAGGTTTAAATTTGGGGTTGGGGTGGATAGTGGGATGGCGGGAGGGCGTTGGCCTGGCAGCAGCGACCTCTGACCCAGAGGTGAAATGTCGTCCCCCCCTCTAGAACTACAGACGGCTCCAGACAGATTTTATGGAGGACGACCACGAGCGAGTGGTGTCAGTGACCTCCCTGTCTGTTCAGCTCTTCACCGTCCCGACCATGGTGAGTACTCCTGCTCCTCCTCCTCCTCCTCTGCACCTCCACACACCTGTCTTTCTCTCTGTCTCTGTCTCTGCCTGTCTGTCCTTCCTGCTGGTAGAGTTATGAACGCTTGCAGAGTGACTACGTGACTGACGACCACGACCGTGAGTTCTCCATCACTGACCTGTCAGTACAAATATTCACCGTCCCGTCGCTGGTGAGTTCAGTCTGTCTGTGCTGGAGGTGAGAAATAACACGTTCACCACTGAAACTGAGCTGATGAACACATGAACATCACAATGGGACCAATCAATCTTCATTCAGCATTGTTTATTTTATACAGTGTTGTGATTTATTATCTCGACTCATCTTAAAACTTTGATTTATTTAGTTTGTTTTATAAATCTATGACATCATCATCAGGTATGATTCATTAAGTTTGTTAATCCAGTTCTTTTATGGGTCATTCTATATAAATGTGTATCATCTGTAAATGAAATAAATCTGATCCACGTACAAACAGTGATGGGCCTCACACGGAGCCCTGAGGAACTCCACAAGTTCCCTCCAATAATTTATATGTACTATCATTAATTTGAGCAGATTTTAGAGGAAGTTACATCACCTGGGAGGTATTCCATCAAGCAGGCTAAAGGCAAATCCAGGCTTAAATGGCCAAGTCTGGCTAATGTGAGCCAGAGTTCTGTTCCATCAAAGTGGCTAAAATTAGCCCCACATCGGTAACCATGGAAACCATGGTTCTGGCTAAGCCTGTTACATCGAGCTAAACTCCGGTTTCCGTTCCATCAAACTGAGCCACAACTCCGTTCCATCAAGGTGGTTAACCTGAATCCCAGCCTAGTAACCATGGTAACTTATGCTGCTGGGCAATCCTGGTCTGTAGCAGGATTAAGGTGAGGATTAGCTCCATCTATGATCAACAAATGTTCAATAGACACCTAAAAGACAGTTCTGCCAGTGCTTTACACACTCACAACTGGCATGTGATGATAAAATAATATGTAGATCATAAAATATATAACATCATTAATCAAAAAAAATTAACTATTAAAAAACAAATTAAAATGTAATAAAAATAAGATAAATAAAAAAACACAACAGTAAAGCCAAAATCAATTTAATAAAAACAAAACTATAATAAAATGAAACTGAGGCATTAAAAAAAAGATTGTACATGAATATGTGATTGCCCCCCCCATCCCCACCCCACTCTGGGCCAAATTCACAAAGAATGAACTGCGGCCGCTGATAGCACCTTGAATTGCACTTCATTTGCACCTGCAGTTTGCTCCGTCTTAACGTCCTATTCACAAAGGATATTGCGCTAATGATATACTAGCGCAAACACGCCCACAAAGTTTGGCAGCTGAGTGCAGTTTGCCCCTGATTTGCCCCTGGTTGCAATTAGCCACACATGGCAAAGTATAAATGCTGGCTTTGCACCAAGAACACCATGGCAGAACAATGGCAGACTTTGTTTGGCAAAGTACTGAATACTGTATACCCTCATGTAGTGATGTCTGCTGGTGAGTCAGTCTAACAGTGTCGGATGGGTTGAGGCTGTGGATTTGACCAAGTTTGACCACTTTATCACTATTCCCTCTCACTTGTAGCTGTTTTTTCGTTATCTTTTGAATTTAATATGAATTATGGAACCGTTTTTGTTCACGTTTGTTTCCCCCGTTTCGTAAAATAAATTATTGAAAGTTGCTTTTGAAGTGCGTGACAGAAGTGCGTTTTGAGAACGACCGCAGACTGTCACCTGTTCAACGCATCAATATCTTCGGATGCCATTAAAGTAATAATGATTATAATAATAATGTCAAAATATTATTTACAGACTGATTTAACAGACGATCACTGCTGCCACGATCACTGGAAAGTCTGGGCGAGAGGCTTCCACAGAGGAGCGCCCAGTTTGCACCAGCTTTCTAAAGACGTTATTTACTTCACTCAAACTGCGTGTGGCTATTAGCGCTGGTGTTAGTGAATTAGACGTTGTTTATCAATGAGGCTCATTTGCATAGAAAGGGGCAATTTTTCCGCCAAATATATGCATATTACCTCATTTAAATACGTGCAAATAACACCGGAGCACCGAGACACAATCTGCTTGGCAGCGCAGTTAGTGGAGCATTTCACCTTCTGCACGTGCTTTGTGAATTAGACGGTATCTGTTTGCTCCATTTTTACCGGTTTAGCGGCCGCAAAAGCCACGCAATCCTTTTGTGAATTCGACCCTCTGTTTCCAATTGGACACCGGCCATATAAAGAGTGCATCCAAGAGAAGGAGAGGGACACACCCAGAGAGACACAGAGACAGCAGGATATTCTTATATTTTATCCTGACCTGCTGCCAAGTCCTCCTCTGACTACTGAGCCTGCTTCTGTTGAGACATCACAGTGAGGGATGAAGATGGGACACACACCACTGAGGTCTGTCTGTTCCTCATCCTATAGTACATGCCATACATTTACGGGGATTTTCCTTATTTTGATAAAATAAGTGATAGAGTTTACAGTTGACTCTCAAATGATGAGAAATAGATAACTGATTAACTCTCATCTGCATTCATTTAATAGTTTTCCTCATCTCCACTGAACTGATGGATTTGCTAAATGGAATTTTCTACAATCAATAGATAAATGTCATTTGATTATTTCCTATAAACTGATCATTTCAGAAATGTCATAATCTACAATCAGTGGTGTGATAAATGTGATGACTGACAAAATAGTTTGATTAAATGCGTCATCTGAACTTTACATAGGAATCAGTAGATAAATGTGATAAACAGTCTGTCACTAATATTAAGTTACATGTGGTGAATTTCATTAGGCAGACTTGAACTGTCAGATTTAATAGGTGTTCTTATCTAATATATTTTGTCCCTTTGATGCAGGATTTATAGAACATGATATTATGCTGAAATGCTGATTTTTCTTTGTCACTTACACATTTAGCCTGTGGGCAATATTCCGTCACGCCACCTCCCTTGCTTTATTAATCGCTGCAGTATTGTCTTTGTTCCTAATCATGTCCTTATAGTCCTCATACACTTCCATAAGGAGCGTTTGCTCCACCACAGAAAAAGCCTCCGCTCGCTCCTTTCCTTTGCTTTTTGACACTCTGCAACATGTTCGGCACTCGACTAGTTTGGGCTTTTTATTTTCCCTGGGCGCGTGCATGAGTTGAGGCTTAACAGTTGAGGCTTGAATTAGCGTCAGTTGGAGCCAGCTGATTTCAC
>NC_065524.1:41544155-41551582 GCF_006386435.1 Epinephelus moara | reverse complement strand
GTGCGTATGATTCATAGGTACAACTCGTTTTAAAATTGGTTCAGTATTGAGGGAGGCGGATGCAGCCGGCAGCCGCGAGGTAGATATGGGGGCAAATGCGTCCCGTATAAGTTTGTGCATTAAAAGTGCTTTTTTTCGCCACTGACCGGTTCAGATCGCCAGTGCTATCTCTGTAAATAGCATACTAAGCGTTTCCCTGACCCTTCACCTCCTCCCGGCTGTGACGTCATCTCGCGAGAGCTTTGCCTGTGGGGCAAATTGTGATTTGTGATATTGGGCTTTATAAATAAATTGATTGATTGCTTGTTGCTGGAAGAAAACAGGGTACGATATATACGAGGGCAAAGTATGCAACAGTAAATGTGCGTCTCGGAGACAATTCTAGGTATCAGTATTACATGGCCGCCTCCTCCAATTTATTTTGGGCACATGAAAAAAGGTATCCAGCACTGCCCTGTTGATCAGAGGGGGGAAATCCTCTAACGTAGTTACACAGTGTTTGGTAGTTTCTGTATCATCCCAGGACACATCGAGACCATTAATATTGGGCAACAGGTCCCACTCATTGCAACACAGACATTCTTCCTCTGTGGGCAATGGAGTCACAGCAACCACAGGAGCACCACCAGTCCTCAGAGATTCGCGTTCGTGCAGCTGCTGCTTCACCCTCGTCTGCTCGTTGGCCCTCTCTCTCTATCCTCGTCTGCTCTTCAATTTGTTGGAGCTCCTCGTCCGTATACTCGGGCTCAAGTAAGTACGGGCGGCCATCATAATAAAAGGGCTCATCCTCATTCTCGAAATCGGGTAAATATGCAGCCATGATACCGATGCAGTAAAACTCTCAATTGTACTCCGGGACAACCAGCACCTCTCTGAGCAGCGCTCAGCATGGCTCCTCTGTTTTCTTCCAGCAACAAGCAAAGCTCTCGCGAGATGACGTCACAGCCCAGAGGAAGTGAAGGGTCAGGGAAACGCTTAGTATGCTATTTACAGAGATGGCACTGGCGATCTGAACCGGTCAGTGGCAAAAAAAAAGCACTTTTAATGCACAAACTTATACGGGACGCATTTGCTCCCATATCTACCTCGCGGCTGCCGGCTGCATCCGCCTCCCTCGATACTGAACCAATTTTAGAACGAGTTGTACCTATGAATCATACGCACACATACACATGGGGAAATAGGGCCCAGATTGAAAATTACCGAAGTTATCCTTTAAATCAACACAAAAACCAGGAACAAACAAACAATGACATAAAGCCTCTGAAGACACGGAGACGAGTTTCTGAGTTGGACAACAGGTTGACGGTGTGTCTGTGTGTCCAGGTACGTCCTCATCAGTCGTCCCTCTGAGTGGAGCCAACAGCTCCGAATCAAGTTTCTAGAAGGTCTGGACGCTTTTCTGGAGCTGCTCAAGTGTATGCAGGTAAGGCACACCTGGAGACAGGACACACCTGTACCTGGACAGGTCTGTCTCTGTCTCTGACCCTGTGTGTCTGTCTCTGTGTCTCAGGGTATGGACCCGGTGGTGAGACAGGTGGGACAGCATATAGAGATGGAGCCTGAGTGGGAGGCAGCGTTCACTCTGCAGATGAAACTGACTCACATCATCTCCATGATCCAGGAGTGGTGCTCCACGGACGTAAGACTGGACTACACACCACACTACACACTGTGTACTAATACTACACACTATCTACTAATACTACACATTGTACTAATACTGCACACTGTACTAATACTACACATTGTACTGACACTATACACTGTACTAATACTACACACTGTGAAAATACTACACATTGTACTGATACTACACACAATGTTAATACTACACACTGCTAATACTACACACTGTGTTAATACTACACACTATGTTAATACTACACACTTTGTTAATACTACACATTGTACTGATACTACACACTGTGATAATACTACACACTATGTTAATACTACACACTTTGTTAATACTACACATTGTACTGATACTACACACTGCGTTAATACTACACACTATACTGATACTACACACTGTGTTAATACTACACACTGTGCTAATACCACACACTGTGCTGATACCACACACTGTACTAATACTACACACTGATACCACACACTGTGCTAATACTACACATTGTGCTAATACCACACACTGTGCTGATACCACACACTATGCTGATACTACACACAGTACTGATACTACACACTGATACTACACACTGTGCTGATACTACACACTGTACTAATACTACACATTGTACTAATACTACACACTGTGCTGATACCACACATTGTACTAATACTACACATTGTGCTGATACTACACATTATGCTGATACTACACACTGTGCTGATATTACACACTGTACTAATACTACACACTGTACTAATACTACACACTGTACTAATACTACATACTGTGCTGATACTACACACTGTGCTAATACTACACACTGTACTAATACTACACATTGTGCTAATACTGCACACTGTGCTGATACCACACACTGTGCTGATACCACACACTATGCTGATACTACACACAGTACTGATACTACACACTGATAATACACACTGTGCTGATACCACACACTGTGCTGATACTACACACAGTACTGATACTACACACTGATAATACACACTGTGCTAATACTGCACACTGTGCTGATACCACACACTGTGCTGATACCACACACTATGCTGATACTACACACAGTACTGATACTACACACTGATAATACACACTGTGCTGATACCACACACTGTGCTGATACTACACACTGTACTAATACTACACACTGTACTAATACTACACATTGTACTAATACTACACACAATGCTGATACTACACACTGTGCTGATACTACACATTGTGCTAATACTACACATTGTGCTGATACTACACACTGTACTAATACTACACATTGTGCTAATACTACACACTGTGCTGATACTACACATTGTACTAATACTACACACTGTGCTGATACCACACACTGTACTAATACTACACACTGATACCACACACTGTACTAATACTACACACTGTGCTGATACTACACATTGTGCTGATACCACACACTGTGCTGATACTACACACTGTACTAATACTACACATTGTGCTGATACTACACACTGTGCTGATACTACACACTGTGCTGATATTACACACTGTACTAATACTACATACTGTGCTGATACTACACACTGTGCTAATACTACACACTGTGCTTATACTACACACTGTACTAATACGGCACACTATACTAATACTACACATTGTGCTCATACCACACACTGTGCTGATACTACACACTGTGCTGATATTACACACTGTACTAATACTACATACTGTGCTGATACTACACACTATACTAATACTACACATTGTGCTAATACTACACACTGTGCTGATACTACACACTGTGCTGATACCACACACTCTACTAAAACTACACACTGATACCACACACTGTACTAATACTACACACTGATACCACACACTGTGCTGATACTACACATTGTACTAATACTACACACTGTACTAATACTACACATTGTGCTAATACTACACACTGTACTAATACTACACGCTGTACTAATACTACACTCTGTACTAATACTACACAGTGCTGATACTACACACTGTGCTAATACTACAGACTGTGCTGATACTACACACTGTGCTGATACTACACACTGTACTAATACTACAGTCTGTGCTAATACCACACACTGTGCTGATACTGCACACTGTGCTAATACTGCACACTGTGTTGATGCTACACACTGTGCTGATACTACACACTGTGCTGATACCACACATTGTGCTGATACTACACACTGTGCTGATACCACACACTGTGCTGATACTACACATTGTACTAATACTACACACTGTGCTGATACCACACACTGTGCTAATACTACACACTGTACTAATACTACAGACTGTGCTGATACCACACACTGTGCTGATACTACCAGGGCTTGAAGTTCTCCGGCACGGTGCTGGATTTCCGGCGCAGGAATATTCAAAGTGCAGCGCCCAGCAGCGGAGGCAGTTTTCAATCGGCGCCCATGTTAACCTTTCTGACTGTCCACACAGGCCGCTGAGCAAAGCGGAGCGCCCACGGAGGCTCGCGCACTGCTGTGATTCAGTTCGGCGTCTGGTCTATCTGGTTCACGCGAGCTGCGAGCGCTTCTGTTAAGCTGGATAGAGTGGATCGTACCAAACAGGAAGTCAGACACAGAAAAGACGAGAGAATCCGGCCAATTTTCAAAATAAAATAAATTCTAAAAATAAAAGTCTGTTTAATTATGATGTTGCTTGTCCGTCTATAAATATTTGTTCAGTTTGGTCTAGACACGAGAGAGATGAAAACACACACACACACACACACACACAGAAATGGCTACAGGTTGGGGGCTGCAATTCAGAGCGATAGAAGATGCTCCTTGATGTCAAAGGTTGTGAGTTCAAGCCTCAACTGATGTAAAATGTACATTTTAATGCAGACGTTTTTGTTGTCTTCCTATTCTGCCTCTTGTTGCTCAGAATTGCCTAAAATTGCCCGGCCCCAACCAGATTAATTCATTTAGATGTCAAATGTTCAAAATTTTATGTGGGGGGGCATGCCCCCGGACCCCCCTAGCGCAGAAGGCACCCTACTGCACACTGTGCTGATACCACACACTGTGCTGATACCACACACTGCTAATACTACACACTGTGCTGATACTACACACTGTGCTGATACCACACACTGTGCTGATACTACACACTGTGTAGACCAAGACCTTCTTGAAGAGGTGGTCTTGGTCCGGGTACAAACGAACTCTGGTGCAGTTGGTTTGTGGTGAGAACGTGTTCTGACCTCTTGCAAGTGTATTCTTCTTCAACGTTTTGTTTACTTCCTGGATTTGTCCCACATGGACCAGTGTTTCCCCTAGGTTTACAGCTTTTTTGGGGGGGGGGGGGGGGGATCGGATAAGAAATCAAAAATTTTGCTCAGGTTCGGCCCACTTGACAGGCTGCTGTGTTGTGCTATGGTCTGTTTAAGTGCTGGAATTTGTTATTTATGTGACAGCACCTGAACGCAACACAGGCTCAGCTCCATTGAGTGTGCCGTGCTGCGGGTTCGGGCTGGACTCGGTTATAATTGTCTTGGACCCGGGTCAGGTTCGGTCAGGAAAATGCAGCCCGAACAGTGCACTAGTGTGTGTGTGTGTGTGTGTGTGTGTGTGTGTGTGTGTGTGTGTGTGCGCGTGATACAGACAGCAGAGGAGAATCGTAAATGCGTGACCATGTAGAGACAGAAATGACATGCTGTCATGTAAATAAGATAAATAACATAAGGCTATTTAGTTAGTTTAATAAAAGGACAAGGTATAGACCTGTTCCATAGGAAAGGTGACCTTAGATGATCTCCCTTATATAATGGTAGGGGAAACACTGGAAATTCTTTCTGATCTGACCTGTGTGTGTGTGTGTGTGTGTGTGTGTGTTTCAGGAGCACGTGCTTATCGAGGCCTATAAGAAGTGTCTGAGCGCGCTCAGTCACTGTCACAGCGGCCTCCCAGACGGTGAGCAGCCAATCAGCTTGAACCTGGCGGGTCACAGCGTGGAGACGTTCAGGTACCAGGTGTCTCAGGACAAAGTGTCCATTCACCTGCCGCTCTGCAGACTGCTGGCAGGTGAGTGTCCCTCAGACTGTCAGACCAATCAGCTTCAGGTTCTGTAGGACCTGTCAGGGTCCAAATGATTGACAGCAGGTTATAATGCTGGTTGATGACATCACTGACTGCTGACTCCTCCCCCCTCTGAACTGACAACAAAACAACAAGTCTCACCGTCTGTCTGCTGCAGCACAAACTGACTTAACCGACCGGTTAAGATACTGAGCGTCATAGAAGAGTGTGGTCTCAGTTTGACCTGGAGTGTCTGCAGGGTCAGACTGATTTGAGAGGCGGGCCTTCTGTGGTGGTCATGACAACAAGTTTACAGTCAGCAAACAATGGAGGAGAAACTGGTGGTAGTGGTTGCTGGTAGGGATGGGTCACGATTTTCGAATTTTCGAATAGTCGTTTTATTTTGAAAAATCGATTTTTTTAATACGACTTTTACTATTCGTCGTCTTATTTCCCCCCTTTATTTGACATGCAATTCAGCTCCTAACCGCACGAGGGCCTTTATTTGACATGCAATTCAGCTCCTAACCGCACGAGGGCAGTATAGGATTGCTACAGCGATGTGAGATGGGCTACCAGCTAGTTTGATGCTCTTCTACAAACAGGAGAAACATGCAGAGTGTACTACAGTCAACAAAAAGTTCCATGTGGAACAACTTCGACAAAATAAACGAAAATGAGGTGCAGTGCAAACTCTGCGAGGCAAAGCTTGCGTATCACAAGTCTACAACAAGTATGCACAGTCATTTGAGAGCGAGGCACGCAGGAGGCGGCGAGGGACCGTACGGCCGGGCTCAGCAGCGTGACACGTCTGCAGCACAAGTCCCGTAGCAGCTCGCCCCCGTTAATCAATTACAGCGGCTCCACCGGCAACGGGAGCAGCGCCACAACCCCCGTCTGTCGCGCGACAACTCTATATTTTATGCAGCTCTTCTATTTTTGTCGCGCTACGCTCCCCTACGCGACCCTCCAGCAGATAAAAACTACATGAAATAGTGTGCTAAACGAGCTCAATGTGTTTTTAAATTAATAAACCATTATCAGAGATGATATGTGATGATTTTTTTTTGTGGTCATAGAGGGTTTGGTCAGAGGGTGTGGTCAGAGAGGGTTTGGTCAGAGGGTGTGGTCAGAGAGGGTTTGGTCAGAGAGGGTGTGGTCAGAGGGTGTGGTCAGAGGGTGTGGTCAGAGAGGGTTTGGTCAGAGAGGGTTTGGTCAGAGGGTTTGGTCAGAGGGTGTGGTCAGAGAGGGTGTGGTCACAGAGGATGTGGTCACAGAGGGTGTGGTCAGAGAGGGTGTGGTCAGAGAGGGTTTGGTCAGAGAGGATGTGGTCAGAGAGGGTGTGGTCAGAGAGGGTTTGATCAGAGAGGGTGTGGTCAGAGAGGGTTTGGTCAGAGAGAGTGTGGTCAGAGAGGGTGTGGTTAGCTCGGCGGCGGTGTCCTGGTGGAGTTCCTGATGTTTTCTGCACCCTGAGCTGAGCGTGGAGTCAGGGTCTGATTGATGAATCATCAGTAAACCTGTGAGCAGATCTGCATGTTAAAATCCCTGGTAATAAAATCCTTTATCAGATTCATCAGAATCAGAATCAGAATCAGAAATACTTTATTGATCCCCGAGGGGAAATTATTTATGTTACAGGTGCTCCTTGCAAGAGAGGAAAGATACGTGAAAATATAAGAAATTTAAACAATAGTATTTACAAATATATAGTTAAATAAACAGGAATTATTAAC